>NC_136937.1:1941493-1948993 GCF_949987615.1 Pollachius pollachius
ACACACACACACACACACACACACACACACACACACACACTCACAGACTCACACTCACCAATGCCGACATACCATAACCAAACACATGAACGCACACACACACACACACGCACACACACACACACACACACACACACACACACACACACACACACACACACACACACACACAGACTCACAGGGCTCAGGGCTAAGGCTTTGTTGTGAAGACTTCAGAGTAAAGGTCCTTGTTTATTGATGTCTCTCTCTCTAACTCGATGTCGTTCTCGCTCCCTCTCTCTCGCTCTCCCTCCCAGAAGCCCAATACGTTGGTAATAATGGCACAGAATGAAACGCAATGTTGGTTGCAGGGGAGGCTCAGAAGGGGGGAAGGAGGAAGAGAGAGAGAGAGGGAGGGAGGGAGAGAGAGCTGAAGTGAGAAAGCGGCAGGGGGGCGTGGAAGCAGAGAGATGAAAACAAATAAAAGACAACAAAGCCAATGATGAGATCAACACATTCTCTCTCTCTGTCTCTCTGTCTCTCTCTCTCTCTCGTTCGCTCGCTCGCTCTCTCTCTCTGTCTCTCTCTCTCTCTCTCCATTTCTCTCTCTCTGTCTCTCTCTCTCTCTCTCTCTCTCTCTCTCTCTCTCTCCATCCTCCTCTCTCTCTGTAACATCCTTATGATGCAACCATAGAACCACCACCGCCACCTCCACCACCCTCCCAGTGAACGAACAGCGACTGTGGTTTCCCATCCAACTCCCCAGTAAGGCCCCATCCCCATCCTGAGCAGACAGACCCATCTCGCGGCGGGAGGCTTTTCGACCGACAACGCTTTCCAGAAGACACGATCAATAATTAAACCCAGGGACCTCCTGCTACTGCTTTTCCCTCCGCAGAACGCCGACGGTGGGATCGACTCGGTTGTTCCCGGATCGCAAGAGAGGCAACTCAAAGTAGAGAAGGCGTGGGTGTTCTAGTAGAAACAGTGAGGTGCATCCGTTAAGAAAGGCGAGGAGATTTGGAGTTTGTCTGTTTTAAATTGGAGAATCGTATCCAAATGAAATGTTACATTTACTTTATTTATTTTTTTCTGACGCTTCTATCCAAGACGACTTACAACCATTCGTTCACACATTCACACGCCGACGGCGGTGTCGGCCAAGCAGGGCGACAGCCGGCTCGTCGGGAGCAGTCAGGGCGAGGCGTCTCGCTCGGGGACACCTCGACACTCGGCTAGGAGGAGCCGGGGATCGAACCGGCAACCTTCCGCTCACCAGTCAATCCGCTCCGCCTCCTGAGCTACGGCCGCCTCTGCGCGTTTGTCTTCTGTTTTAATAATCACCGTCCATATTTCTCGCGGTTTTCAGACTCGTGGAGGAAGGTTCGAGTCCGGGGGCCCGTGGCCGAGCGAATCACATCCGAGCTGAGGCAGAGGTCAGAGTTCACCGTGCTGGTGACCCTGAAACAGGAGCGGCTGAACTCCGGGGTGCTGCTGTCCATCCACGACGCAGAGCAGAGGTGAGGAGGCCTTCTCATTGGTTCACCTGGAGAAGCCGCTGGCTGCTCATTGGCTGGTTTCACTTTTTGAATCCCGGTCAAACATGATTGGTTGCATTTAGTCCAGAATAAGTCTAGTTTGCGGCACAGATAATGAGCTAGGGTTGTTCGAATCCCAGCTGAAAAAACTGGGTTTGATGCCCAGTGTCCTTAACCCCTACCTGCTCCTTTTATTATTTATATACATTCATGTGAGTTCACTTAATAATAAATGAAACAACTGCAAATGAACTAAAAGGTAGATAAAATGAAAATGATTTGTTAAGATACGATGCCAATTCTCAGCCACACTCGTTTCACGATAAAACACCTGGGAGGGTGTAGAGTTACGTGAGAAGCATCCCCAGAAGACAGAGCGTGAACCCCATGGCCCCGTACCCGTGGCGGCTCGGCCTGTCACGGTACAGTGCCGAGACACGCGCCCCACCGCGCCCCAAAGACCCGGGTTCAATCGTCCCCGTGACGACGCTGTCAGCTCGTCGCCCCATCCCCTTCCTCGGTTCGGATTTGTCAGCGGCGTTTGTTTTGTGTTGTCGCTGTTGTTGACGTCTCCGCCTCCGCCTCCGCTCTGCCCGTCATGACGGGGGTTCTATATTCAGAACCCAGCCGACGACACCGCCGGCAGGATGAAGAGAGACGGGAAGACGAGAGACGCCGAGGCAGGGAATGAAGACGGCAGAAGAACCTTCCAGAGTCGCACATCGCCTAAGAGAAACACAGCGATCTCCCACAACCACAGACGCATATTAGTGCCACCATTACCCAAAGATCGGGGAACGCCGACTCAAAAACGAAAATTCGGAAATACGTAGGGTGTTAAACCGAACGCCGACCGACTACCCAAAGATCGGGGAACGCCGACTCAAAAAACGAAAATTCGGAAATACGTAGAGCGTGAAACCGAACGCCGAACGGAAAGATTAGGGAACGCCGACGCAAAACGAGTAATCCAAAATACGTCGAGCGGGACTCCAACTCCCACTGAATTGCCGGCGTATTGTCGACTGAGCTGCCCACCCCCCCCCCCCCCCCCCCCCGACCCCCAGGTTCCTGGAGGTGGAGAGCTGCGGGCAGCAGAGCGAGCTGAGGGTCCACTACTGGAGCCGGGAGCGGGGACCACACAGCGAGGTGTTCCCCTACAGCCTGGCCGACGGCCGCTGGCACAAGCTGTCGCTGGCCGTGGGCGGGGCCCGCGTCGCGCTGCACGTGGACTGCAACAGGTGAGGGCCCCCCAGAGAGAGCCCGGCTGGCCCCCCACAGAGAGGGCCGGGCTGGCCTCCCACAGAGAGACGAGTCGCTTTGGATAAAAGCGTCTGCTAAATGCCCTAAATGTAAATGTAAATGTGTCTGCTGCCAGGAAGGCCAGCGACGTGTGATGTTTGGTTTCTTCTTCATAATGACGGTCCTCGATGGGTCCTTAGTGTTTTAACCTGGGATTTCTTTAGTGGTAAAGCGCAGTGACTGGCCTCGTGTTTGAAGGGTGGTGTATGGATGAACTTGGCTGCCCTTGCGGTTGCACATCTGGGACACACACATATGCTCTGCCCTTCTCTCTCTCTCTCTCTCTCTGTGTCTCTCTCTCTCTGCGGGTGTGTGTATGTGTGTGTGTGTGTGTGTGTGTGTGTGTGTGTGTGTCTCTCTCTCTTTCTCTGTCTCTCTCCCTCTCTCTCTCTCTCTCTCTCTCTGTCTTTGATTCTCACTGTCAGCATCTCTCTCTGTTTGTCTGTCTGTCTCTCTGTCTGCCTCTCTCCCTCTCTTCTTCTGAACCCCTGCTTTCCTTCTTCTCTCTCTCTCTCTCTCTCTCTGTCTGTCTGTCTGTCTGTCTGTCTGTCTGTCTGTCTGTCTCTGTCTGTCTGTCTGTCTGTCTGTCTGTCTGTCTGTCTGTCTGTCTCTCTCTCTCTCTCTCTCTCTCTCTCTCTCTCTCTCACTGTCTGTCTCTCTCCCTTTATTGAATGGATACACAAACGTCTATCAATACCATCAGGTCTATTTCCAGACACCTCCTGGTTCTATGAATAGTGGGGAAAAGGTGTTCTGCTCCGTGTGATCGGATTGTAAACGAGATTGGATTATCAAGTGTGTCGGGCAAGCTGGGATATTTCATTATTACTCAAAATTGATATTTTCTGATAGAGCAAACACAGAGGGACCAAATAGAAGTATTAGCATTGCTAGTCGCGGCCCAACACCGCCCTGATGGCAGATGCCTTGATGTAGACATTTGATTTGATCCACGATTCCCACGACACATATGAGATTTCCCAGGGCAATGTATTGATTGATTGATTGATTGAAATTTTATTCCGAACATGGAAAAGAAAAACAGAAAATGTCATACAGAAAATCATGATGTTACAAAAAATAGAAAGCATGATTAGATACATAAATGACAAACACTTGACAAAGGACAAAAAAACGTGTGCGTACGTATATAAGACACTTGGATTTGAGTAACATGTTCGAAAAGGAGTGGGAAGAAGTTCGACATGGATGTATAGGGTCGTTCCCAACCGGGCTGTGAGGAACTCTGACAGTCTCCCCCCCCCCCCTTAGGATCTACGAGAGAGCCATAGAACCGCCCTGGATGGACATCAGCAACGACACCTCGGTCTGGCTGGGCCAGAGGAACAAGGCCCACGGGTACTTCAAGGTACACAGTCTGTCTGTCTGGCTGTCTGCACGTCTGTCTGTACGTCTGTCTGTCTGTCAGCACGTCTGTCTGTCCGCACGTCTGTCTGTCCGTCTGTCTGTCTGTCAGCACGTCTGTCTGTACGGCTGTCTGTCCGTCAGTACGTCTGTCTGTCTGTTCGCCTGTCTGTCCGTCTGTCTGTCTGGCTTTCCTTCTGTTCTTCTGTCTGTCTGTACGGCTGTCTGTCAATCAGTACGTCTGTCTGTCTGTCTGTACGTCTGTCTGTCCGTCTGTCTGTCTGGCTGTCCTTCTGTTCTCCTGTCTGTCTGTCTGTTCTTCTGTCTGTCTGTCTGTCTGTCTGTCTGTATTTCTCTCTTCATGTACGTCTGTCTGTACACCTGACTGTACTTCTCTCTGTTTGCCTGTCTTTCTGTACGTGTTTGTCTGTCTTTCTGTACATGTCTGTCTGTCTGTCTGTCTGTCTGTCTGTCTGTCTGTCTGTCTGTCTGTCCGTCTAATGTATCAGTATGCGCTATCTCAGTCGTGTGTTTCTTTACCCAGATGTTGTCTCTATTTGTATGTATTCATGTTTCCCTCTTGACCTTCTTATGTCATCAGTTCTCGCCCTCTTGCTTCTATTTCCTGCCAGAAATATCATCATTATCTGTCCATCCATTATGGTTTTATCTCAATCAACCCGCCTCTCACATACAAACCAACGACAACAGCTCCATCTTCCTAGCACTCATACCACTCTAACACTTCATTCACTTCTCTTTCTCTCTTCTCTCCCCCTTCTCTCTCACTCGCCCCCCTTCTTTCTCACTCTCTCTCCCCCCTTCTCTCTCCTTCTCCCCCTCTCTTTCTCCCTCTCTCTCCTTCCCTCTCTCTCTCTCTCTCTCTCTCCCCTCTCCCTCTCCCCCTTCCCCCTCCCTCTCTCCATCTCCTTCTCCCTCTCCTTCTCTCTACCTCTCTCCCTCTCTCCCTCTCTCTCCTTCTCTCTCCCCGTCACCCTCTCTCTCCCTCTCTCTCCCTCTTTCCCCCCTCTCTCTCCCTCCCTCTCTCTTCCTCTCCCCCCCCCTCTCCCCCCCTCTCTCTCCCTCTCTCTCTCTCTCCCTCTCTCTCCCCCTTTCCCCCCTCTCTCCCCCCCTCTCTTCCCCTCTCTCTCTCTCCCCCTCTCCCCCCCTCTCTCCCCCCCTCTCTCTCCCTCTCTCTCCCCCTCTCCCCCCCTCTCTCCCCCCCTCTCTCCCCCCCTCTCTCCCCCTCTCTCTCTCTCCCCCTGTTTCCCTCTCACAGGGTATAATGCAGGACGTGATTCTGCTGGGCAGTAACCAGGGTTACGTCGTTCAGTGTCCGGACCTCAACCGCAGTAAGTTGTCATCGCCATGTCAACAGTCGTTCAGGCTGATGGAGGGCGACGGCTCCACAGGGGCCCCCGGGAGCCAAACAACATTTAATCTGCTCCGGTTTGTCAACGACTTGATAAACTACACATTGTCACGATTGGTATTGATTTTGATATTGATGACATCTTTCTTCACAGCAAAGGAAAAACAATTTTATGTGATGGATGGATAGATCGGCGCTCTATTATTCACGCCTTAATTTCCCCTCGGGATCGATAAAGTGCCTGTCTGTCTGTCCGTCTGTCATATAAGATAAGCTTTGTTGCTTCTGTAACAGGTGAGGGTTACGGACAGGTCTGTCTTTATTTATGCGTGTGTTTTTGTGTGTTTACGTGGGTGTGTTTGTGTGTTTATGTGTGTGTGTTTGTGTTGCAGCGTGTCCCACCTGCAACGACTTCCACGGATTGGTCCAGAAGATCATGGAGCTGCAGGACGTCCTGGCCAGGACCTCCAACAAGGTGTGTGTGTGTGTCTGTGTGTGTGTGTGTGTGTGTTTGTGTGTGTGTGTGTGTGTGTGTGTTTGTGTGTGTTTGTGTGAGTTTGGGTTTGTGAGTGCGTTTGTGTGTGTGTGTGTGTGTGTGCGTACATACGTACGTACGTGCATGCATGTGAGTGTGTGTGTGTGTGCATGTGTGTGTGTATGTGCTCACGTGTGTGTATGTGTATGTGTGCACGCACGTGTGTGTTTGCGTGTATATGTGTGTCTGTGTACGTACATACATGTGTGTGTGTGTGTGCGTGTGACTGTGCAAGTGTAGGCAGAGGACATAATGTCTTCTCTTTCCGACGACTATTCCAGTTTCACTTTCAATTGTTTCCACATAGCGCCGTGTTGTACATCTTTAACGAAATCATCTACTCCTTTCCGTGTAATTACATGTCTGCTGCGTCGCTATTCTCTCGCCGTCGGGATTAATTCGCTGGCACCAGAGTCTTCCCTTTTTTTTTCTCTTTTGTTTCCCTGCGAGAGAGCAACGTGCAATTTCCCACCGGGTTAATTGCATGTTGTCGTTGATGAACAATCACTCTTAAAAAAAAACAAAAGCCTTTCTTTCCAAAGACCTTAATTGTCGTCTCTGAGGTCTTCCCAGACCCAAATTAAAACTATTTATCTCATTAGGCCCTCCCCCTTCGTTTTGTTGCTGTATTGCTTTCTTCAGCCGTTTCATGGCATGGGGGGGGGGTATGGGGGTGATCCTGTAGTCCCATCTGGGCGAAGACTCTGAGACCGTGAGGAGGAGGAAGACATTACCACGGCCGGGACACTTGTGATAAATCACCACTCTTTTTTATTTTTTACCATGATTGTTACTTAATCACAAAGCACCATGCAATGGCCCCCCTGGGAAATGTAGGCAGTGCTCAGAGAAACCCAATCGCATCGACACAAACAGCCCCTCGGAAAAATGCTGTCTTTGATGAATGCCGACATTCTCGCACCCACATTGTGGTTGCGAGAATGGTCCCCCTCTCTCTCAACGGCCCCGTGGGAAATGTAGTACCTTCTTATGGGTACCCAGTTGTTTCACCATGGTGTTTGAAAACTGCAGAACATTGCCAATAAAAAATCCCTCACATTTTTTATTTTCTTTCATTTTTTCCGATCCACTATCTGGGCGTCCCACCCCCCCTAACCTGCCTCATGGGAAATGTAGTCCCTCCTTTAAGTAGAACCATCGCTTAATTAGTACGCTTCTTTTCTTATAAAAAATAAAATTTTAAGGAATTGAATTCATTCGAAAATAAATGATCGTTATAAACAAAACAAAAAAAAGGGCGGGATAATGTAACTTACTGTCGTACATTTTTGTGTAATGGAGCTGGCTCGAGCCGAGGACAAGATGCGGAGTCTGGACGGATGCTCGTGTGACCGGACGTGCGCGGCGGAGGACGGTGCGGTCTACAGGGAGCTGGACAGCTGGGTGGA
>NC_136937.1:1956493-1958993 GCF_949987615.1 Pollachius pollachius
TTGTTAAGGAGCTTCAGGTCTGAGGCTGTTCCTCCTGCTTGTTAAGGAGCTTCAGGTCTGAGGCTGTTCCTCCTGGTTGTTAAGGAGCTTCAGGTCTGAAGCTGTTCCTCCCGCTTGTTAAGGAGCTTCAGGTCTGAGGCTGTTCCTCCCGGTTGTTAAGGAGCTTCAGGTCTGAGGCTGTTCCTTCTGCTTGTTAAGGAGCTTCAGGTCTGAGGCTGTTCCTTCTGCTTCTTAAGGAGCATCAGGTGTGAGGCTGTTTCTCCCGGTTGTTAAGGACCTTCAGGTCTGAGGCTATTCCTCCTGCTTGTTAAGGAGCTTCAGGTCTGAGGCTGTTCCTCCCAGTTGTTAAGGAGCTTCAGGTCTGAGGCTGTTCCTCCTGCTCGTTAAGGAGCTTCAGGTCTGAGGCTGTTTCTCCTGCTTGTTAAGGAGCTTCAGGTCTGAGGCTGTTCCTCCCGGTTGTTAAGGAGCTTCAGGTCTGAGGCTGTTCCTCCTGCTTGTTAAGGAGCTTCAGGTCTGAGGCTGTTCCTCCTGGTTGTTAAGGAGCTTCAGGTCTGAAGCTGTTCCTCCTGCTTGTTAAGGAGCTTCAGGTCTGAGGCTGTTCCTTCTGCTTGTTAAGGAGCTTCAGGTCTGAGGCTGTTCCTTCTGCTTGTTAAGGAGCTTCAGGTCTGAGGCTGCTCCTTCTGCTTGTTAAGGAGCTTCAGGTCTGAGGCTGTTCCTCCCAGTTGTTAAGGAGCTTCAGGTCTGAGGCTGTTCCTCCCGGTTGCTAAGGAGCTTCCGGTCTGAGGCTGTTCCTCCTGCTTGTTAAGGAGCTTCAGGTCTGAGGCTGTTCCTCCTGGTTGTTAAGGAGCTTCAGGTCTCAGGCTGTTCCTCCTGCTTGGTAAGGAGCTTCAGGTCTGAGGCTGTTCCTCCCGGTTGTTAAGGAGCTTCAGGTCTGAGGCTGTTCCACCCGGTTGTTAAGGAGCTTCAGGTCTGAGGGTGTTCCACCCGGTTGTTAAGGAGCTTCAGGTCTGAGGCTGTTCCTCCCGGTTGTTAAGGAGCTTCAGGTCTGAGGCTGTTCCTCCCGGTTGTTAAGGAGCTTCAAGTCTGAGGCTGTTCCTCCCGCTTGTTAAGGAGCTTCAGGTCTGAGGCTGTTCCTTCTGCTTGTTAAGGAGCTTCAGGTCTGAGGCTGTTCCTCCCGGTTGTTAAGGAGCTTCAGGTCTGAGGCTGTTCCTCCCGGTTGTTAAGGAGCTTCCGGTCTGAGGCTGTTCCTCCTGGTTGTTATGGAGCTTCAGGTCTGAGGCTGTTCCTCCCGGTTGTTAAGGAGCTTCAGGTCTGAGGCTGTTCGTCCTGGTTGTGAAGGAGCATCAGGTCTGAGTCTCCGGCGTGTGGAGCCACGCTGCAGACGGAGCGGGCTGTAATAGAAGCAGCCTCCTCTGGGGCGATTACTCAGCCTGACATCCCCTCCCTGGCTCCTGTCGTTGAATAACCGTGCATCCCAGCTCGCGTACGTGACCGCACGACGACGTGTATGAATGGGCGGCGAGACGGAGGGGCGGGGGTTGAATGATCTACACATGTTGTTTGCGTGTGTGCGTGTGTGTGTGTGTGTGTGTGTTTCTGGGGGTGTGTTTCCGTGTGTATGTTTGTGTGTGTGTGTGTGTGTTTTTTTTCGTCGTGTGTGTGTGTTTCCGTGTGTGCTTGTGTGTTTGTGTGTGTATGTCTGTTTCCGCGTGTGTGCGTGTTTGCGCACGCGTGGGTATGTGTGTGTCTGTGGGTGTGTGTGTGTGCCTGTGAGTGGTTTTCCACTCTGCGTGCTGCTGACGACTTGATGTTTTGCTGTCGTTTTGGGACTGTCCCCTTTTGTGGCGTTGGCTTGTTAATCCTCTCTCGAATTCTACGGTTAATGGCTTTATCCTTAATCCGAACCAAATCTGTATTATAGTCCTGTGTCAGCCATGTCGGAGAGCGTGGGGGGGGGTGACACGTGACATAGAGTGTGTGAGCGTGTGTGTGTGTGTGTGTGTATGAGTATGAGTGTGTATGTGTGTGTGAATATGAGTGTGTGTGTGTGTGTGCTTGTGTGTGCATATG
This sequence comes from Pollachius pollachius, assembly GCF_949987615.1. Classification (NCBI taxonomy): domain Eukaryota; kingdom Metazoa; phylum Chordata; class Actinopteri; order Gadiformes; family Gadidae; genus Pollachius; species Pollachius pollachius. The sequence goes on from NC_136937.1 coordinate 1,958,564, forward strand.
CGTATGTGTGTGCATATGTGTGTGCGTTTGCGTACGTGTGTGTGTGAGCGTGTTCGTATGCGTATGTGTGTGCGTATGCGTGTGTGTGTGTGTGCGGGTTTGTGTGTGTCTGCATATGTGTATTCACGTGTGAGTCTTTGTGCATATGCGCGTGAGCGTGTGTACTCATGTGTGTGTTCATACGCTATAATCCTGAAATTGTGTATGATAATAACAGTAATAATCGTAATTAAAGTCCTCGGCTTCCACAGGCTACGGTGAAGTAGAAGGTAGTGGAGATATGTCGAGTGTGAGTGAATAGCGCCGGCATTAACCAAAGGCCCGGATGTATCCTTTAGTGTGGCTCTAATTACATGTTGCTGCATATGAATGTTGCATACTTTATATTAATACTTAATCGTCGCCGGTGGGAAAGATCTGTCATTGTATC
>NC_136937.1:1963993-1965827 GCF_949987615.1 Pollachius pollachius
GTGTGTCTGTGTGTGCCCTGTGCGTGCCTGCCTCCCTGTGTGTGTGCGTGCGTGCGTGTGTGCGTGTGTCTCTGCTACAGGGCGGGATGAGTGTGAGGGCGGCGGCCGGCGGTGTGATGAGAACGCCATCTGCTTCAACACCGTGGGGGGGCACAGCTGTTCCTGCAAGCCGGGCTTCACCGGCAACGGCACCGCCTGCACAGGTCGGGGATCGAACCCGCGCACCCGCCGGGACGCAACGCACACCCACGCATGCGAGAGAAAGATGAAGTTGACACACACACACACACACAAACACACACACACACACACACAGGCGCACGCAAACATATCACACACCCACACATGCAAAGAAAGATGATGTTTACACGCACACACACAAACACACACACACGCATACGTATACACACATATACACATCACCTTCACACACACACACACACACACACACACACACAATATAGATACACATACACATACACATCAGCTTCACACACACACACACACACACACACAATATAGATACACGTACACATCACATTCACCCACACACGCACACAATATAGATACACAAACAAGCTTACACCTGTTCACATTGCTCCTTACACCTGCAAACATACTCACAAGCACACACACACGCGAACACACAAACACGCACTCGCACACACACACACACAACACCCTTAAACCGTGCAGCAACACACAGCATACAGACACACTATGAGACCATCCACCCTGATCATGCTCTGTCTGTCTGTCTGTCTGTCTGTCTGTCTGTCTGTCTGTCTGTCTGTCTGTCTGTCTGACCCCCAGCCATGTGCGACGGCCTGTGTCAGAACGGAGGGAGCTGCATGTCTCCTGCCCTGTGTGTCTGTCCTCAGGGCTACACTGGGAAGAGGTGTGAGACAGGTACAGACCCCCCCCTCCTCCTCAAGCATCTTCCTCTATTACCTAACGACCATATATGGATTGGGAACAGAACAGGAAATGCTATGTACGCATCATCACTGCATCGTTTTGATGTGTGCATACGTGCCAGTGTGTGACAATAGCAACATTTCGGCTTGGTCTTTTAAAACGGCTTCGTTTGTGTTGCAGACACATCTTAGACTGGAAAAAAAAAGCTGGAGAAAAGCAGGCGACCTTGTCATCGATAAAACCAGAAAAGATTGCCTTGACTTTACTTTTTTTTAGAAAGTTGCACAACAGATCCATTATGAGGGAGTGGGGGATATCTCCTGAGTGGAATCCTAAACGGCCGTCCGCTCTGACAGCACTCGTTCTCAGACCGTCGCCCTTCATCTGAAGTGGTGATCAATGGTTACGAGGTTCACGAGAAAACCTGACCGGCCTGAATTCAAGGGTTTGATTATCCTAGAGGTGTGGGTCTTTCTGTGTGTGTGACTGTGTGTGTGTTTGTGTGTGTGTGTGTGTGTGTGCGTGTGTGCGTGTGTCCGTGTGTGTGTGTGTCCGTGTGTGTGTCCGTGTGAGTTTTGCTGTGTGGGTGTCGGTGTGACCGCGTGTGTCCATGTGTCCGTGTGTGTGTCCGTGTGAGTGTCCTTGTGACCGTCCGTGTGACTGTCCGTGTGTTTGTGTGTGTGTCCGTGTGCGTCCGTGCGCGTGCGTCCCCCCGACTCACACACACACACACACAGATATCGACGAGTGCTCGGACGGGTTCGTGGAGTGCGACAGCCGAGCCAACTGCGTGAACCTGCCCGGTTGGTACCACTGTGAGTGCCGCGACGGTTACCACGACAACGGACTGTTGTTCTCCAACGGGGAGTCCTGCGAAGGTACGACGCTCTCTCTCTCTCTCTCTCTCTCTCTCTCT
>NC_136937.1:1966027-1973527 GCF_949987615.1 Pollachius pollachius
CCTACCCGCTCACTAAACACACTTACTTACCCATCCACTCATTAACCCCACTACCTCCACCCGTCCACGTGAAAACCTGACTACCTCCACCCAGCACTAAAATGATGCTTGTTTCGCTCTCCCTCCTACACTCAATCTCTCTCTCCCTCTCTCTCTATTTCTCTTCTTCCTCCCGCTCCCTCTCCCTCTCTCATTCTCTCTCTTCTGCTCTCTCTCTCTCTCTCTCTCTCCTACTCTCTTTCTCGCTCTCCCCCTCTCTCTCTCTCTCTCTCTCCCCCTCGCTCTCTCTCTCTCTCTTTCTTCCCCCCTCCTCTTCTTCCTCTCCCCCCTCCCTCTCTCTCTCTCTCTCTCTCTCTCTCTCTCCTACTCTCTTTCTCACTCTCCCTCTCTCTCTCTCTCTCTCTCCCCCTCGCTCTCTCTCTCTCTTTCTTCCCCCCTCCTCTTCTTCCTCTCCCCCCTCCCTCTCTCTCTCTCTCTCTCTCTCTCCTACTCTCTCTCTCTCTCTCCCTCTCCCCCTCCCTCTCCCTCCCCCCCCCCTCTCTCTCTCCCTTCCTCTTCTTCCTCTCCCCCCCTCCCTCTCTCTCTCCCTCTCCCCCTCCCTCCCTCTCCCTCCCCCCTCCCTCTCTCTCCCCCTCTCTCTCCCCTCCTCCCTCTCTCTCTCCCCCTCCTCTTCTTCCTCTCCCCCTCCTCCCTCTCTCTCTCCCTCCCCCCCCTCCCTCTCCCTCTCCCCCTCCCTCTCTCTCTCTCTCTCCCTCTCCCTCTCTCTCTCCCTCCCCCTCTCTCTCCCTCCCCCCCTCCCTCTCTCTCTCCCCCTCCTCTTCTTCCTGCCCCCCCCTCCTCCCTCTCTCTCTCCCTCTCCCCCTCCCTCTCCCTCCCCCCCCCCTCCCTCAGACATCGATGAGTGCGAGACGGGCCGGAACACGTGCGCTAAGGACATGACGTGCGTGAACGTGGACGGGGGCTACGACTGCCGCTGCCCCCACGGGAAGAACTGCTCCGGAGACTGCCGCTTCGACGACCGCGTGAAGCACGACGGGCAGATCTGGGTGATGGACGGCGACCGCTGCTCCGTGTGCTCCTGTCAGGTGCGCGGCTGCGGAGAGCCCAGAGGGACATGGACCTCTGAGGAGCAAGTCCCGCCCCCCCGAGCCTCCCGGTTCCCTCGGTCAAATGTCTGTGTGGAATAACATGGGGGGCTTTTTGAATGATCGCGCATAAGAAACTCTGTAGGTGGCGAAGAGGTGAAGGCTGTGTCACGTCTCGGACTGCGCTCTTGCTCCATGTAGTTTCCACTGGGGTTTTGGATTGTCGGTGACGCTAAAGTAGTAAACGATTATTGATGCTACTTTAACAGCATCATTCTTTTGATCATTTATAAAAAAAAAAACATGTTATTTCCCATAGACAGGGAAGAGAAGAGTGTCGAGGTGTCCCTGAGCAAGGCACCTCACCCTGACTGCTCCCGACGTCGGCCCTGTATGTCTGACTCCGCCGTCGGTGTGTGAATGTGTGCATGAATGGGTGAATGTTAGGCGATATTGTAAAGCGCTTTGGATAAAAGCGCTATATAAATGCAGTCCATTTACCTTTTTTACCATTTAGGGACAAAGATCGGATTATGATTAGTTTGATATTTTACAGAGCTAGCCGGGAAAGCTAGCAATATGAATAGGAGAGGAATATAATAACAAGCCACTTATGTTGTGTTCTCTCCGCTATAACTTAAGGGACGAAAATTCGGATTACGATTCTTTTTTTTCGTTCTTTCGTTCTTTCGTTTGACGGAGCTAGCCGGGAAAGCTAGAAATTTGTAAAGGAGAGAAATATAATAAGAGGATTTAAGCCATAATATATATTATTTTGATATTTCTCTCTACAATACTTTTGCAGCGACTTTTCAGCAGAATACCTTTGAGCCCGCTGGAAGACTCTATATTAAATTTTACCTTTCACTCCTTCCAACATAAGCACGTCTTTATTCACTACTGAGTCATTTAGCAGACTCTGTCATCCAAAGCGCTTTTGCTAAAGAAGCCGTAAGGTATCTGGCTCACAGACCCTTACAAGTTAGGCTGCAAACATTTGGAATCGAACCCAGAACCTTTCAGTTGGCCTCGCCGCCCCTAACCACGCCACCATCCAATTCCACTAATCCTGTTTTAATTACTCTAACACAAACCAAAATCAAATAGAAAAATGAACTGCATTTATACAGCGCTTTTCTAACCAGTGGCCACTCAAAGCTCTTCACAACACTGCCTAACATTCACCTGTTCATACACACATTCACACACCGACGGCGGTGTCGGCCACGCAGGGCGACAGCCGGCTCGTCAGGAGCAGTCAGGGTGAGGCGTCTCGCTCAGGGACACCTCCACACTCAAGGAGCTAGGAGGAGCTGGGGATCGAACTAGCAACCTTCCGGTTACCAGTCTACCTCCCGCTCTACATGCCGCCCAAATCCGATCGGACGTTTATAGGACGGGGGACATCGCAGTGACCGGGGGACGCGTCTATGCTCACCCTTTCACCCCCCCCCCCCCCCCCCGCAGACCAGCCGGGTGCTGTGCAGGAGGATGGTGTGCGACTGTGACAACCCCACGGTGGACGTGTTCTGCTGCCCCGAGTGCGACCCGCGGCTCAGCGGCCGCTGCCTGGACCAGAACAGCCGGCTGTCCTACAACAGCGGAGACACCTGGCTGGAGGGCTGCCAGCAGTGCACCTGCACGGTGAGGGGGGGGGGGGGGTGAGAGGGTGAATGGGGGGGCTGGAGGGGGGGCACGGTGAGAGGGTGACTGGGTGAGGGGGTGAGAGGGTGACAGGGGTGGGGCAGTGCACGGTGAGAGGGTGACTGGGTGAGGAGGTGAGAGGGTGACAGGGGTGGGGCAGTGCACGGTGAGAGGGTGACTGGGTGAGGGGGTGAGAGGGTGAGAGGGTGACTGGGTGAGGGGGTGAGAGGGTGAGAGGGTGACTGGGTGAGGGGGTGAGAGGGTGAGAGGGTGACGGGGGGAGGGGCAGTGCAGGGTGAGAGGGTGACTGGGTGAGGGGGTGAGAGGGTGAGAGGGTGACTGGGTGAGGGGGTGAGAGGGTGAGAGGGTGACGGGGGGAGGGGCAGTGCACGGTGAGAGGGTGACTGGGGGGGCTGGCCGGTCGTGGATGAATGGGTGAGGGAGAGGATGATGATGGATGGATGTTGAGGAACGGTGCCGAAAACGTACCCGCTCAAGATTTCTTCCTTGCAAATGAAGGTTTTTTTCTTGCCCTCTGGGTGGCTAGGGTCATGGGGGTGGTCATAAATAGATAGATAGCCGGTTGAGCCCTTTGAGCCTGTAAATGTGATTAAGGGCTAAACAAATACAATTGAATTGAATTTAATTTCATTGAAAACTGGGTTGGGAAATGAATTGGGTTGGGAGTTGCTTCGGATGGATTTTCCGGCCGTCCAAACCACTACAGTCGCCGATTCAACCCTCCTGACCTTCATTGCGCCTTTTATATACGCTGTGATTGCATCTAGTTGTTTCTCTGTGAGGTACGGTCGTTTGTGCCAGCGTGTGTGGGGATTGACTGAAGCATGTGATCTACGAATACAGTATGATTGTTTGTGTGTTAGGTTGCGTTACATGAATGCGATGACATTGTTTTGTTGCTGGTGCTCACTTTTGTTGGTACTTGTTTGCAGTATTCTCTTTGTGCCTATTTGTTATGTTGTGTGTGGGCGGTGTGGGTCTTCTTTGCTGCCTTCTTGTTTTGTTGTTATGTCGCTCCCCTGGGTGTGTGCGTGGGATGGATGTATAGTGTGTGTGTGTGTGTGTGTGTGTGTGTGTGTGTGTGTGTGTGTGTGTACGTGTCTGTCTTCTACGGTGGCCCTGAGCGCTCAACTTCGCCGCAAGTTAAGGAAACAACACGCCAATAGACGCAGCGCAGGGTCATTATGTTGACAACATAATTTCCTCATCGAGTTGATAACACATATGCAAACACCCTTAAGAAAACATGCTGCGATTCCAGACAACACCACACGTTACAGACCCAACACATTACAGAAACACGCTGCAATTACACCAAATGACAACAGTATTGTTTCCAGAGGCTGGTGAATGGGTTTGTGACCCATGACGTATAATTGAAGTCAGCTACACGTCGGTGGCGTTGGAAATGAGCTAAAACCAAAGTGTTTTGGGTTTATATTAATAATGCGATTGCGGGATCAGATTTTTCTTCAGAGTCCAGACGTGGGTCCTTTTTAAGTGTCCCCTGGAAACACTTCTGTTGTCGTTATGTGTAATTGCAGCGCATCTATGTAGTGCTTTGTCTATGTATTCGCTGCATGTTTTACAAAATGCTGCTTGTGTGTTGTTTAAATCGTGTATGTTTATCTTAATCAACTTACTTGTGTTTACACTAAACTTGTGTTTTTTGTGTCTATTTGCGTGCGTTTTCTTAAGCTGCAGTGCGCCGAGAATCCTCCACTTGGTCTACAGCAGATAAAGTCTTAGACGATGACAGTGCTGCAGTGCACACCGTTTATTCAGTGAAGCAGCCTCTTTATCCCATTCCCTGGCCATCAGGCAGCATAACGCAGGCCTGCATCAGAGCGGGAGACCGCTGAATCCCTTCCTCTTGAGTATGGGTGTACTGTGAGCTGACGTCTGAAACCCCAGCACTTTCTCTGTGCGTTTTGATGAACATTAACATGGACGTTTTTTCCGCTGCGACTTACAAGTAAGGCTGGGAGCAATCAAAGCGTAGAGCCAAAACAGGAATAACTCTGAAAATCAGAGGGGACTGCAGGCGTTCTGAAAACACATGTGGGCAGTGCAGCTACAGGAAGGTTAATGAAATGTGTTTTATTGTTAGTGCATCAGCTTTACATCTTGGAGATTGTACTTCTTCAACAAAGCGCGTTTTGCACTTTAACAGTCAATTCAACAACAATAGCTAGTTCAGTTCAACAACAATAGCTAGTTCAGTTCAACGACAACAACAGCTAGTTTAACTCAATGACAACAGCTAGTTCAGTTAACCTACAACAGCTAGTTCAGCTCAACAACAACAGCTAGTTCAGTTCATCAACAGCAGCTAGTTCAGCTCAAAAACAATAGCTAGTTCAGGTCAACAACAGCTAGTTCAGTTCATCAACAGCAGCTAGTTCAGCTCAAAAACAATTTCTAGTTCAGCTAAACAGCAATAGCTAGTTTGGTTCAACGACAATAGCTAGTTCTTCACAGCGAGAGAGAGACAGACAAGCTTCATCACAGCCTGAGGTGCTTGCCATACACAACAGACACACCTGTAGCAGAAAGGACGACGTCCCCCTGAGGGAGGGAGGAATCTTCAGTACTTCCAATCTTCTCCTCTCCGATGCGGAGTGGCTCCCAGGGGAACTGGTCGGAGCGCCGGAGGGTTGGGTCAGGGGAGACATCCAGCCGGATGTATCGACAGCCTCGCTGCCGCTCCAGGCTGTCTCTCTGTCTCCCCCACATTAACAGACTACCCCAGTCCGGGCTGTCTCTCTGCCTCCCCTACGTTAACAGACTACCCCAGTCCGGGCTGTCTCTCTGCCTCCCCACATTAACAGACTACCCCAGTCCAGGCTGTCTCTCTGCCTCCCCTACATTAACAGACTCCCCCAGTCCGGGCTGTCTCTCTGTCTCCCCACATTAACAGACTACCCCAGTCCGGGCTGTCTCTCTGCGTCCCCTACGTTAACAGACTACCCCAGTCCAGGCTGTCTCTCTGCCTCCCCTACATTAACAGACTCCCCCAGTCCGGGCTGTCTCTCTGCCTCCCCTACATTATCAGACTCCCCCAGCCCGGGCTCCATCGATGTTGGGTGGGGTTCTTGTCCACCCCCTGCTGATTGGATGGCAGGATGGAGTTGGAGCTAAAAGTCTGGGTGAATTTTGCTTGTGATGTAATGTCACGGTCCAAATATATGGATTCTGATTCTGATGCTGAATGTCATTTGTGTTCTTCTAGTTCCGAGGACGTTTTTCCAGGCGAAGCTCAGCCTTTTAGCTTACTAATTAACAGGATTCACTGGTTTCCTCCACTGATGGCAGTTGCTTGCTTGCTTAATTAAGTTAAGTTAAGTTGGTTGGTTAAGTTGGAGAGATCTCCTACCAAAACTGCCTTCCGTCAAGTTTAAGTAATCAGGAGTGGAATTTATCAATCCAACATCCAAAGGCAACTTCACATTTTCTATTTTGTAGTTGATTTTCTTGGTAAAAAAGATGGTCTTGATTCTTCTTAATCCTATGCTTTTGTGAACACATAAATGGCTACCGTAGATAATAGAATAGAGGCGCCAACAAATTTAACAGAAGCACAGGCATTGTTTAAAAACGACCCTGGCTTGGAGCTTATGGAACAAATCAAAGGTTAGATAATAAAAACAGTTTGCCGAAGGCTGTAAGAGAAGGCGTTCAACATACAGGCTCTGCTTTGGTATTTCCTTTCTGAAAGTTTGTGATAAAAATCTTCCTGATCCCTACCTTTGTTAGGGTTTAAGTGTTGAACCTTCCACAAAAGCGAGAGGTTCGTTCAATATCGATCGGTTTGCTCTGGTGGATATTCTGCTGGGCTGACTTCGGATCGGACCTTCCTCATGAATGGATCTGATCTTTGAGTGCGAGAGAGTCGGCCGTTTGATCCCCGGCGCACGCTCGCCGAGAACGTTATTGCCATGGTGATGGGCGATGAGACCACTTTGAGAGAAACCACGAGAAAAGATCGATTCCACTTAATTTATGGCATAATGGATGTGAAATCCAGTCAATAACCCGAGCGAAAATATGTGTTGGAGCTATTTAATATTGGTTTGTATAATTGTTGAAACAATTGTCAAATCGGGCTGCTGCCATCTCGGAAGTATAGTTGCTCCGATAAATGTTCCTCTGCATGGGGAATATGACTTATCAATAAGAGTACTTGGTTATACAACATCTTTCAGAAAGGTGTCTTACGTAACTTATAATGAAACAAAACCATAACATCACAAGATAAAACACGATCAAATAACCGGAGGAATTCCCAACCACTCAAAGACCCCCCCCCTCTGAGAATCAAGCAGTTCCTGGCACTCCTTTGAAAGGCCCCCCCGGAAAGCTTCCAGCAAATCCAAACATTTCCTTTTCATTTCCCTTCACTCTCGTACTGTGACTTCTATACGAGGGCGTGTCATTGCTCAAACACATCTCTCCTGTGATGTCGGTATGGCTGAGACCCCTCGCTCAGAGACACACCACTGTGTCCCCCCCCCCCAGACCGAGGAAGATGAGAAGGCCCAGTTCGGCTCGCCGGAGTGCAGGGTCCCCAGGGTCCCCAGGGTCCCCAGGGTCCCCAGGGTCCCCAGTCCGAGCGCATGTCGTCCTGGGGCTGGTCTCCCATTGGCTCCCGTGAAGCTCCAGAGCGCTCCGCTCTGACGGCAGCGCTGTCCATCAAGCCACCGCTTCTGGACCTTCCGACCGGGTGACTCTCTGTCTCCATCGTCCTCTC
>NC_136937.1:1978527-2041027 GCF_949987615.1 Pollachius pollachius
ATAGCTTCAGTAAACAACTCGGAAAGTGACTCGCGCCGTTCCATGTCATTTGATATTTTCTCCGACCAATCAGTGTTGTTTTCCCCCCCTCCCTGCTTAGCCTTGGTTTTTGTGAAGCAACGAGTTCCATCCGCGCTGCGGTCGCATTGTGAGCGTCGGACGTTCTCCGATGTGTCGGATTCATTCTCCAGTGTGTTGCCCTTGTTCGAGGGGTTTGGGGGTCTTGGGGGGGAGAGCCGTTTCAAACCGATAACCATTTCCTTTCTCTGAGACTTTTGAATAGAACTGTGCTTTTGTACCGTAGCTTTATCCTGTTCTGTCCTGGTTGGAAGTATTTAGTGGCTTGATATTGTGTACTGAGAAATTTAAACTTTCCATTAAAGTGACTGAAAAGAGAACACCTTTTTGTTATATGTCATGTGGTTTCTACAGCAAACAAAACAACACACATCACACAACACACACACTACGTTCAGTATTGGACTTTTTGCTTCCGAAGAGCGATGGCTTGTTCAATAGAGAGCTCCGTCATTTCACATTCGTATTGTTCTATCGATTGAAGATTGGCAAGTTTTGCTTTTTACATTCATCAGTGTCTCTGCGCTACAGTTTGAAGGGGCCGTGTATAAAGTGTCGAAGCAGGAGGCTGAAAGCTGTTGCAAGAAACGGCAATACAAAACTGCAATTACCGCAATCATCTCCACTAATTGTATTGTAATCGGTGGCACATTCTCTGACTTCGGGGCTAATACATCACCCTGTCATCATGTAGCATGTTAAGGTAAATATTTTGTATTTTTGTCGGTCCCGAAAATGAATGATAATGAACAAAAGAAAGTTCACTTTGATGGAAGTGACATGTCAAGGCATTCCAACGGCTCCGGTGCAGAACACAGACCGAAGCGGCGTCGTCCATGGCAACCTCAGAGGCGGCGACGTTTCTTATTCAAAGAGCATATTGAAGAGTAAACAAACAGAGCTTAAACCATGGGGGTACAGCGTGGAATAAACCCGGGTCGTCGCTGCTCTTTGTGATTGACATGAGATTATTTGTGTGGGATATTTTGTTTGTTCAGCAAGTCAACCCACTCTCTGCCACTCGCACCTTTGTTAAAGTTGCACTCAGTGAGAATCTAGGTCATCTCCTGCCTGATTATGAAAAAGTATTGAGAAAGATAGAAAACTTCTGACAGCAGGAACACATGGGCCTTAAGAAATAAATAAAAATCGATGTTGCGTTTCAATTTTCATACCTACAGCCAGTATGGTATATAATACCAGATTATAAAGATTTAATATAAATAAAGCGAATAAAGTACAACATATAGGCCCACCCTGAAATGAAGAGACAATAATGTCAATCATAGTTTGTACTATATATACTATATTATGTGGCGCACAATGTTGGGATGTCTCCGGAGCTGCGGCCGAATAAACAATCGGTGCCCATTCCTACTAACCTTTCCCAAACAAAAAAGAAAATAAAGGACAAAAATCCTCCAACATCAGAGACCGGCCGCTCCGAGGGCAGAGAGCAACAGAAGCGCAGCAGTGCATGCTGGGAGCTGAGGTTGAAGCCCCCAGCCGGCTCTCTTGACCTCCGTTTCTGATCTTCTCCAAAGCGTGTCTCTAAAGGTAGTATGTGCTCGTCCATAACAAATGTTCATCCTGGTACTTAGTTTGTGTGTTCCCCTGTTCGGTCACCGGTTCCGTCTGGGCCACAGAGGAGCCCTGAGTGACACCGTGTGGCGCGTTTCACACCCACACCCGACCTGATGCTCACCGGGCACGTTCACACCAGACCGGACTTCTGTGCCCACAGATGGAGCGCGTTACCGTGTCAGCTCTACCCCCTGGTCCCAGACCGGCCCTCTGCTAGACGGCTGAGGGGACAGAGCCCAACCGGGCGGCACGCAACACTGCATCCAATCACCGGAGTTCACTTTAAAGTGGCTCTGGCACGGCTGACCACGTTCACATTATGCATTTTTGGATACAGAGTTTGCTTCTCCTCTTTCACGGTTGTTTTCTCCTCTCTCTTGCCTTTCTGGCCACCCGTCTGCTCCTGCACCTCATTCCTCTTCCTCTTGTCTCGTGTTGCTCTCTCCTCTCTGCTCCTCTCCCTTTCTATCCTCTCCCCTCTTCTCCTCTCCCTCTCCTCTTCTCTTCTCCACTCTCAACCTCTCCCTCCTCCTCTTCTCTCCTCTTATCCTGACCCTCTCCTTGCAACTCCTCTTCTCTCCTGTCCTCTCCTCTCAACCTCTCTCTTCTCCTCTCCCCTCTCCACTTCTCCTCTCCACTCTCAGCCTCTTATCTCTCCCCCCCCCACCTCCTCCAGACAGCACATTAACATCCACACCAACGCGGTTCCCCCCCCCCCCCCCCCCCCCAACCTTCTCCTCCCCAGTAGTGAATCAGAAGCGGCCAGCCGGGCACAGATCCCGTCACGAGCAGATGAACATCCGCCGTCGGCAGCAGTCCCTCCGTCACCATCATCGTTTCGCATTTCCTAACTAATTCTCTCATACATAGTTATGGACGAGCGTTAGCTGCTCATTAGCGAGGTTGTCCGCACTGTTGCTATGGCGATGCACCCGGCGAGCGTTGGTTTCTGTTTCGCCGAACGGCCGCCGCGGGGGGAACCGTCAGACTTGCTCGCGCCGAGAGGAGATTGCTCTGCCCCACCGTGTGACGGGATCTAGGGCTGTCCGTCCGTCGGTTCCTGATCAGTGTAGCTCCTGGTTGGGGTCGCGGAGGGGTGGAGATCGGAGCACTAGTTCATCAATGAGACACACATAGACACGCATACGCACGCGCGCGGGCACACACACACACACACACACACACACACACACACACACACGATGAGGGGCGAGAGGGAGGAGGGGCTTTTGGGGGATTTTTCATTAGGGAACGAAGCGTTCATGAATTGATCTTTCAAAAAATATTTGTTTTTGTGGTCAAGAATTATAAATAGACGCACACGCACACACACTTTAATGTGTGTGATTGATTAATACGTTTATTGACAGTACACTTAACAATAGAATGCAGCTTTGATACATTATTCATTGTAGACTGAGAGTAAATGACTTCCAACCCAACAGCGGAAAATGTAACATTTAATGAGAAGTCACATAAAAAAGGATGCAATATAACAAATGGACACACACATGCTCTCTCTCTCTCTCACACACACACACACACACACACACACACACACACACACACACACACACACACACTGTTATTAAATGTCTCGGTGTGGGCTGACAGAGATGGATGTGATGATTATGCAAGCAGCGAATTCTCCCATCATCCCTTTGCAGAGCACACGAGAGAGAAGAAAGCTCACCTCCATCCGCTCACCCCTCGCGGTGGATCTTCCACTGCCATCATAAACCACTAACCAAGGTGTGCCCTCACCAACAATCGCACAGACTCCAAGGGGTTACTCACACTGACTTCGCACACGTTTTGTCCGTTTGGTGATGCATAGGGACCGCACGGCCAGTGATTCATCTCTTGGTCCCAAGACGACATTCTGTGTGTCAAGTTGGTGAGAGCACGAGGTTTTGAGGGGTATTGCATTTTGTGTGCGTGTGTGTTTGCTTGTGTCTGTATGTGTCTGTATGCGTGTGTGGCTGTGTGTGTGTGTGTGTGTGTGTGTGTGTGTATGTGCATCGGTATGTGTGTGTGTGTGTGTGTGTGTGTGTGTGTGTGTGTGCGTGTCTGAAAGTGTGTCTGTATCTGCTTATGTATGTGTGTTTGTGAATGCGTGTTTGCTTGCGTGTCTGTGTGTGCTTCTGTATGCGTGCGTGTATGTGCGTCTGTATGTGTGTGTCTATGTGTGTCAGTTTGTGTGTCTGTATGTGTATGTGTGCCTATGTGCTTCTGTTCCTGTGTGTGTGTGTGTGTGTGTGTGTGTGTGTGTGTGTGCGTGTGTGTGTGTCTGTGTGTGTGTGTGTGTGAGTGTGTGTGCGTGTGTGTGTGTGTGTGTGCGTGTGTGCGTGTGTGTGTGCGTGTATGTGTGTGTGTGTGTGTGTGTGTGTGTGTGTGTGTGTGTGTGTGAGTGCGTGTGTGTGTGTGTGTGTGTGTGTGTGTGTGTGTTTGTGTGTGTGTGTGTGTGTGTGTGATGTTGTTGGGGTGATATATGAGGACAATAAGACATGGCTGGTGATTCAACATTGGGGTCCCGGGAGCCCTGATCTACGGCGGGAGCCCAGCAGCTGTGTGCGTTCCCCGACCCAAACACGCACATTTCCCATAATGCCTCTGGATGGAAACTCTCTCTGTCTCATGGCTATAGGGGACAGCAGTGAGTGACAAAGTACCAGGGGAGAGAGAGAGAGAGAGAGAGAGAGAGAGAGAGAGACAGGGATGGAGAGAGAGAGAGAGAGAGAGATAGAATGGTAGAGAGAGGTAGATGGTATCCAGAAAAGACAAGAAACAATGAGATATAACAGTAAATAACCTTATTAAATTAATACAGCATGTTCTGCATTTCCTGCATTCTCTTCCTCAAATGTATACCCCCCAAAGCCCCCCCACCCTCGTCTTGCTTCCGTGGTCCGACCAATCGCTGGGTGATTTGGGAAAGAAGTGGGCGTGGTCTTGATCGGGACCCGACTGTATTCTAATTCTTTGAACTATAGGGTTGTCACATTCAGCCGACATCCACGACACCAGCCAAGGTATCCCTCTACCACGCATTCCGTCAAGGAAATATAACACCCCCCTTACGACCTTAATATAACGACTCAGACATCCGATTTTAAGGTCAGCATGGGAATGCGCAGACCCCTCCTCACACAGCTAACGATGCAGGATAAACACAGGTGCCGCGCGTAACACTATTTATGAGTGTGGGCGGGGCTAGCAGACTCAACGAGCGGAGAGGAGTCTGCCCCGCGTGCCCCCTGGTGCACGTCAACGGAGCGCGTCCTTAATTAGAGTAATGAGAGACACCTGTGTTTGTCCTACGGGGACGCCTCCGGAGAAGACTCAGGGGCGCTCATGTCTCCCTCCGTCATGGAGCTAAAGCGGTAAAAAAAACAAAAAACTCTGTGCTTCACGTAACCGAAAACCAAAATAGGCGCAAGGATTGATGGATTTAATCTGTCATTCCAGCACTGAAATTAATCTCAATTTAATCACAATGATGTGGCCGTTTTCTAGTAGGCCTGCGTTTGTGTTTCAAAAGGCAGGGGGGGGGGGTGATTAAAAAGTGACACTAATTAGAAAATAAATGGTAATTAACCACCAACATGTCAAAACACACCACAGGTCATCGTTCATTTCAATTTTAAAATAACCCTCACTAATGACTGAAACAATATACCAATATCCCTTTGAACAAGACACTCTGCCAATGCTAACTAATAGCATCTTTCAGAGCCCAGGCTACAATCACTGAAGGCATACGCGTGTTGTGTGCTAAAAAAGAAAGTACGTTCCTTCCCTGATGAAGAAACAGACAGGACATCGCTTTCCTCCTACACGGGGGTGTTGAGGATCTGTCAACAGCAGAGCAAGTGGAGTAGCAATCTGTCGGAGGAATCAAACAAGATCCTGCCCCAAACAGGCCACAGTGAGACATTATTATCATGAAAATCTCTCTCTCTCTCTCTCTCTCTCTCTCTCTCTCTCTCTCTCTTTCTCTGTGTTGCATTTGACGGTCATCCATCTAATGAGATGGGACCAGATAACGGTCAATATTTAATTTAAATTTGAATAATATTCAGTGTATAACGAATCAGAGGTTTTGCCGGCGACCCTGTTTAAAATGTTAATCATTCATTTGCAAACTGCAGAACATAGTCCACACATTGGGAACATCGACCTATTAGCAAGGACATTATAGGTCCTCCTTGTAACTGCTTCCCTGTCTTTTTCTCATTTCAACGGTAGGTCCACTCTCAGTTTATGTGTACAACGTCGCCATCTAGAGGACAAACAGCATGCAACACGTCTCCATATTGGGACGGGTATGACATTATTCCGAAAAGAGAGGCTTTAAAAGGACCTGAAACAACATTGTTATCCACAAATCGTCCAGTACAGCCTATTTGTTACGTGTCGGTATTCCGTGTATTCTGTGTGTTTCTGTTTGTTTTGCAGGCTATCAGGAAAGACATTTGCAGAGCCACTCCCATGCGTGGTGTAATAAAATAATAAATATAATCAGGTCTATATATTTATCCGTTCTGATAGGCCTTGGCGTAGGCTGTCAAAGTCCTCCAATGACTGGGCCACATTCCCACAGTGAATGTTTCACCGTGTAAAAGCGTCTGCAGAGTGAGTGACGATGTAATATCAACTATTTAATGTCCCATCACTCCTCACTATACGGCTCTACCCTGGTGTGATGCGGGAGCTCTGATGGGCATTACATAGAGATCTAAAGCGGATCAGACCAACCATCAAGGCTTTATTCTAATCGACATATATCTGTGATACATAAATAATCCATGCGATAATCCTGACAAAGACAGTTAACTGGTGGCCGGTAATATATAGAGAATAGGAAAAAAGTAACATCAAAAATACGAATACTGCTCAAAGTAGTTCGCCTATTCCATAAAACTGTAACATTGGCTATTTTGTATGTTGCATGCCAATCCTTTCCTATTTTAAAGATTGCAATAATCCGCAATCAACTGTAATTATACAGAGCAGTAGGGGGCGGTGTTGTGGCCTATCCATTTGTTGGAAATGAGAGAAAACCCAATTTAGTCCAATAATAGTCCTAGTCTCACAAATCAGAGTTTGGATGGGCATAATAAAACTGCTGGATCCGAGATAACTCCCGTCAAATTCATTCGAATGCATCTCTGTCGATTACCATTTAATTGACATTCTTCATTTAAACGTTATGCCTTCATTAAGTTAACGTCTCAATAAAAATATATTGAGCTGCTTCAGGAGAGGGAATTCGAATGGCCTAATGTAGGCCTAAGCGTGAAGGTGGCATTGACTGAAAACACGTTCAAAATGGGATGACGGGTAGGCCTGTCTTGCTTTGAATTTAATTTGAATAAAGCCAAATAGATGTTTGCATATTTGGCACCTGAGTGTCTATGAGGCCATTAATTGTTGTCTTCTGTGTGTGTGTGTGTGATTGTGTGTGTATGTGTGCGTGTGTGCCCACGTGCGTGTGTGTGCGTGCGCGCGTGCGTGTGCGTTGTCTGTGTGTGTTGATATTATGTGTAGTAGTAGCCTTTAGCTGTTGAAGCAAGAGTCAAATGATAAGTCATTGTAGGCTTACAAATAAACATTTTTATAACGTCAACTGAATGTGTGTGTGTGTATATATATATATATATATATATATATATATATATATATATATATATATATATATATATATAGGTTAGAGATAGATAGATTGACTGACTGACTGAAAGACCGTTATATATAGGCCTATATCTAGTAATCAATCTTGAACATTGTAATTCATTCAATAATTTTATTTCTTTACAACGGTATCCTGGCCCGGGTGGCGGTTCTCATGAGTCCAAAGTGCGCTCTGCTGAAACGTGATAATCTCGCGCCCGGTCGTAATTCCTTTCTTTATTTCATTGAAAGGGGGCGTGGCCATCACGGTGAGGGCTGTCCGGCCTTTCTTTTCTTTCTACCCCGGCGTTTGCTATAGCTGAGAGTGCTATGGATCTGTGGGATGGAATAATGCGGCTAACCACTAGCGTGGAGCGCTAGCTGAGCAGGATCCCACGCACGGTTATCCTCTGAGAGGTTCTTGGGGTTGAGGGTTAGGGCACTGATGACTGGAAACAGAACTGGGGAACACTGGCTGGATTAAACGAGCTAGATCCGCTCAATAGGAGGGGAGGATTAGATGATTCATCCAACTAGGTTAATGAAAGTAAAAACAAGTATATTGCTTATTAATTGAATGCATAATGTTCAATTTATAACTCCGTTTCAGATAGGATAACGCTTTAGTTAAAAAAAAAAAAAAATGGATGCCATTAGGCAAAAAAACCGAAAGCGAAAAAAATAATCCTATAGTTTTCACCAAAATAATAAATAACAGTATCTGATTCCATTAGAGTAAAAGCCATGCAGGTCAGTCAGGTGCCGGTCCGTGTTTTGGAAACACGGACTGGTGAGAGGCCCTCAAAGCGTCCGCTGGCCAGCAGCTTAGCTTCGGCCTCCACGCCGCTGGGCGTTGTTCCACTGGGCCCCTCATCTTGTGGGTTGTGGCCCCGTTTCTGTTCTACTATGTCATTTTCCCCCACTGACTCCGCGGCAGGACATGCGGTTTAAACAGCACATCCACCCATGCAGTCCTAGCAGACGTGCACGCACACACACGTTGCCGCACGCACACACGTGCGCGCGTGTGCAGGCGCGCGCGCACGCCCCCACACACGCACAATCTCAGCCATAGCGGTAGTTTGGAGGACAGTAGGCTATGTGGGCTCACTTTAAGTTTAAATTGTCATCATTTTAAATGTTTATACAGGAAATTCCGCCATTTAGTGCAACCACACACACACACAAGTACACGTACGCAGGCAGACTGTTTGTGTGTGTGTGTGTGTCTGTGTGTGTGTCTGTGTGTGTGTGTGTGTGTGTGTGTGTGTGTGTGTGTGTGTGCGTGTGTGTGTGTGTGTGTGTGTGTGTCTTTTTGGCCCTGGTTAGATTGGGTGTAGTTCTCCACCACTCCCTATATTTACAAAATGTCTCTTTAAACCGTGATGACTACAACATGTGTTCGCGCTGGGATTCGAGAGCCATGCAGTACGTGGACCAAAGAGGCACACACACATCAAGGCTTTATCAAAAGGGTCTGTCTTAATAATAGGTATTATTCTATTCTATTAATAGAGCACCTCAGCTCATCTGTGTGTTGGAGGCTAAATAAAAACGATGGCCTCATTTTCTAAATATAATTAGATTAATAGTACAGTTATGTTAATCGCGATTTACTGAACTCAATAAAACGGAAAGATACTACCCCACATGACCAAAACAATTTTTGTAATTTGGATGGAGGCAGCGGATGATTAAAAAAAACAAAAAAAAACGCAGTGAATGAAATGTCTCAATCACGGCGTGACGTCACGCCAGGGGAAGGCTGTCTGCTGTAGTTCGGTTCCGTCTTCTCTTCGTTCGTCTGCTCCTGTCTTCCCCTCCTCTCTTCGGCGGCTCTGCGAGATCACACGACGAACATGTCCCATCAAACTGGCATTCAAGGTAAAGCCCCGATTCATTTATTTAGAAATGTGAGGAGATGTTTGGATGATGCTGTCTGCAGAAAAAAAAAATGCATCCCTGACAACAACACGAAGAACGTCATGTCGAGTTGAGCAGTGGTACTGAAACCTGTTGTTTTGGGTTTTAGTCCCATCCGATATCAAATAAATGACAACACGTCTTCATTCGCCCACCGATGTGGTTGATTCTTCCCAGGGCGCGTATGAGATTGAGGGGAACAATGCGTGACAAGTGCATCCGCGATGCGTCCGGGACGAATATGGTCATCGCGTAGTTATTGCGCGCAGTGTGTGTGTCAAAACACTTGAAGTTGCGATGTCTGTCCTAGACACGATCATCCATCACGCTGTTTATTTATCCATCATATTTCATGTTATGAGGCCGCGGAGAGATTGCAACCTACGTATTTTTTTAGAACAACCATGATGATGATGATGATGCGTCTGTGAAATCAATGTTTATGTAACAACGTGTCTGTTATGCTCGGGTCACATATTTTGCGCCAGAGATTCACCGATCCATAGAGACAGGGGTGTTTGTGTGTGTGTGTGTATGTGTGTGTGTGTGTGTGTGTGTGTGTGGGTGTGGGGTGGGGGAAGGGGGATATTTGACCAATAGCAGTTTTTTACTAGTTGGGTAACGGTTTGTCTGCATTTTGTAAAGTGGACAATAGGATAATATCTCATCGCTGTCATTTCATATTATTGATAAGACTAGTTAGACTCAGAAAAGATGGGGTTTGCGTGTTCGCCTTTTTTAAAAAAAAATCTTTCCGAATTAAATATTAACGTTGAAGTGTTCGTCTGTCTGTCCTTCCAGCTACAGAGGAGGTGCTGGATGTCTTCAGCAAGGCGCGCAACGGTTCCTACCGCCTCATCAAGGTGGTGATCGCCGGGGGTAAGACATGCCTTTCACGTCCACACCACTCAACACACAGCGACAACCGCCGCTAGACACCAGCTAGCCATAGCCTGGCCGGCCTGACCGATCTCAGCAGTCCATTCCGGGTCCTTCTATAGGACTGATATACTGGGAAGACTAAGCCTGAGGCCAGTCTCATACCGTTGTAATAAAGGTGTGGTCCTGCGATGGTGAAGAGCACTCGTGGATGGATAGTCCTGTGGTAAGGGACACCCGACTCCTAAACGTGGAGGCTCTTGGTTCCAGTCCCAATGTCGACAGTACACATGATAAAGAGACCTTGATCCCTCATTGTGACGTGTCTCTCCTAACAAGGGTTTTGAATCGCTGTGGATTAAACGCAGAAGGAGCCGAGGAGAGGTGTCTGAAACCCTCAGGGCTAGGCTAGGTGTGCCATGAAATTGGTTGAAAGTTGATCCATGTTCCCCGGCACAGGCTACGGCAACGATACTCGGCAATTCGGACACGTACTGACAGATACTGCACTTGCCTGTCTGACTTTTGACAAGCCTCAATGCAGGCGACTTTCTTTGGACAATGGTCTGTATGTTAAAAATTAACAATATAATATTAATAATATTCAAAAGTTAAATATTTATTACATGGCTACAAACATTTCCTGGTTAAAACGCGTCCATGTGCATTTTTTCATCATCGCTCCCAAATCGTTAAGTAGGGACTTAACGACCCACGACTCTGGCTGTGGGTCGCAGCCGTCACAGATGTTTGAATACAGAAGCAGCGCTGGTGGACCGAGAAATGCCTGTAGGTCCACTCCGGCCACAGGAAGCGACCTGAAACAGTTGTAGTCCAAAGGTCTTGGTCCCGATATGGCCAACGCCTGCTACAGACAGCTTTAAAGATGCATCCTAATGCTAATCCTAACTGCTGAGTCTGAGCCTGATGGAGTGGGCAGGTACCTCTGTGCAGAGACTCCAGGTCAATAATACATTTTCCACATTAGGCGCTCTCTAACTCGGTCTGAACGCGCGCATTGTGACGGATACCGGTTCCACGCGGTGAAGGCTGTTGTTGTTTTATTAGATTGAGGCCGCTAGGAAAACAGTGTGTGTATTTAAGGGCGTGTCTGACAATGATCGACAGGTTGCGCGGCTGCTTTGCCTCCAGGGCTTTTCTCTCTCTCTGGCCGTCGGCTGAGCCCACGATTTCACGCGCGGGCGAAACGCTGCACGTGTTCGCCGAACGTCACGAGAATCTCTGCGGTCTCCAGAATAGCGGCGAGCATAAAGACCAAACTTGCTTCAACAAGGTTTCTTCAGAAGAAGCCGTGGTTCCCTGTCTTCTCTGGTCAGCGGCCCTCTCTGATTTCCGTAGCAGCCGGCCAAGCAATCATTGATCTGTGATTGGCTGAGTGTATCAATCCCCCGTTCAATATCAGGTTTCCCCTCAATGTGCGTAACAAGACCCATCGAAGACTAGAAACAAGTGAAACACAAACAAGCCTAGCCTCACCCCCTTCCCCTGCCTCCATCGATACCACCCACCTCAGGCGGCGTGTGGCTCAGGAGGTAGAGCGGGTAGACTGGTAACCGGAAGGTTGCTGGTTCGATCCCCGCCTCCTCCTAGCTGAGTGTCGAGGTGCCCCTGAGCGAGACGCCTCACCCTGACCGGTGACGAGCCGGCTGTCGCCCTGCGTGGTGGACTCCGCCGTCGGTGTGTGAATGTGTGCGTGAACGGGTGAACGTTAGGCAGCGTTGTGAAGCGCTTTGAGTGGCCAGTGGTTAGCAAAGCGCTGAATAAAGGCCGTCCCTTTACGGTTTACCACCAAAACACCGCCCCTCCCGACGGCGTTTCTTCCCTGCTGTTTGTCTGAACTGTGTGTGTGTGTGTGTCTGCGTGCGTGTGTGACCCTCCAGAAAAGCTGGTGTTGGGGGAGACCCGGCTGGTGTGTAAACGGTTCGACCAGGAGTACGATGCCTACGTGCTGCCCCTGCTGGACGAGGGCATGCCCTGCTACCTCCTGTACCGCCTGGACACCACCAACAACCAGGGCTACGAGTGGCTGTTCCTGGCCTGGTCCCCGGAGGGCTCCCCTGTGAGTGCACCGCAACGCAACGCAACACAACACTCTCTCCCGACACGCTGTTCGCACCAGAGGCCCAGCAAGGGGGGGGGGGGGCGGCGGACATTTGGAATTTCTTTGGGGGCCTCGTCATTGGAATTATTGTGATTATGTAATGGAGGATGATGTGGTTGCTGGATTTAGTTGAGCCATGGCTTTAGTGGGTTAGCCAAAGTGTTCCAGCGTCCTAACTCGAGGTCCGTCGCCCTCTCGATCTGCCGTCCCCTTTTTTCCGTTACGCTCCAGACTTGTTGACGTCACTTTCCCCCCCCCCCCCCTTTTTTGTGTCGTGCTGGCTTTGCGTGGCTCTTGGGCTTTTTCGTGTCATGTTTCAGCATGTTTGGATGATCCGCTCTCATGTTTCTGAGGACCCAGTGTTTGGCTGGGCTGATAACCAAGCGTTTTGGCCTTGTGTGCTCTTTTCGCGACCGCAGTCTTAAATGACTAGAATTTTATAGTGCTTCCACTATTTCTGCAGTCTAGCAGTAGTAAAAATAAAGCCCAGTTTTGGGCAGCGTTTTTCCGATCCAAACTGGGCTTTTATTTTTTTACTGAAGAACGATGTAACACACACGGAATGCAAATGATTATCTCGGCCACGCTTTTGGGGAAGACGCAAACTGAAAGCCGCGATAAGCCAGGCCGAGGGTGGAGGAGGTCAGGTTGTGCCAGTTAGAGAGGGCCCTGAGGGTAACTGGTCCAAACATGCCATTTGCACTGGGTTAACATGCCTGTAGTATGTACATTACCGGAGACACAGTTAACCCAGTTCAACCAGTTAACCGTGGCCCCAGTTCAGAACACACTACAGAACATGCCTGTAGTGTGTTCTGTGTGTACCATGGTGCCGTTCTGGGTTGAAGGCACACACACGTTCATGTTTTGGTATGATTCACACACCTTTTTAATCCGGTTATTACAGCTTGTTCAAGCTTGTGAATACATGAGGTGTACTTGCATGAAAGCAAACAGGCTGGATAGTGGCTCGCAGATAGCAAATGGGGAACCTTGTGTCTGTGTATTTATGTACGAGGCAAAGCGGAAAAAATAACGTCTTTCTACATAAGGACCTGCATTGCACAACACTCTCCTCTGCAACAAACAAAAAGCAGTTGCTGCTATGGCTACCGTGGTGCAAAAAAAAAGCAAACGTGGCGTCGCTTTAAACAACTTACTAAAATGCTTTCAGTGTGAACCGAATGTTTCCCATTAGTTATGTATGACAAACAACACACACACACACACACACACACACACACACACACACACACACACACACACACACACACACACACACCTGGGAACACCACTGCCTGTTAGGTTGACACCCCCAGTTGTGATGTCAGAAGAGGTTGATTTTCAAAACTGCTTGTAATGGCTGATCACACTCACGCTTGGTGGTATAATATGTCACCTTTAATAACCATCAGTAAATCATTATAAACCATCTGTAATCGTTACCAGATGAAGCAATCCTGCCCTCCCCTCCTGTAGGAGAGAGGGAGAGAGAGAGAGATAGAGAGAGAGAGAGAGAGAGAGAGAGAGAGAGAGAGAGAGAGAGAGAGAGAGAGCACGCGAATCGTTACCAAACAAAGTATTTTTATTTTATCTTTATTTTGTGGTGTTGTGCTGTCTTGTTATGTGTGTGCTTATGACACTGCAAAGCGACCTTATCATTAACCCTGCCCTGGTCTCCTCTAGGTGCGTCAGAAGATGCTCTACGCCGCGACGAGAGCCACAGTGAAGAAGGAGTTTGGCGGCGCTCACATCAAAGAGGAGATCTTCGGCACGGCCCTCGTGAGTCTGAGCGGCGAATCGCACGTTTTCACAGAAGGATCGAAAACGGGAACGTGAACATGTTCATATTCTGTTTGATACTTAGTTTGAATCACACGTGTGTGTGTGTGTTTGTGTGTGTGTGTGTGTGTGTGTGTGTGTGTGCTTTAGTGTGTGTGTGTTGAGTACAAACACCGGGAGCCAACACTGGCCTCGCTGTAACCAGATTATCGGGGCTGTGGCGCGGCGTGATTCAATTAGCGAATGGTAACCCACTCAACCCTCATTGCAATCAGTTCAGAGTGACCTCCAGCTCCCCCCCCCCCCCCACCGTCCTCTCCCTCCCCAGGATGAGGTGTCTCTCAGCGGGTACCACAAGTTCCTGGAGTCGCTGAAGGCCCCGCTGCCGCTGACCGCCGCCGAGCAGGAGCTGAGGCAGATCAAACTGGATGAGGTACGGACGGAAAAACATCTGACGTCCACGGGTGATGTGCTGTCTCTCTGTCTCTGTCTGTCTGTCTGTCTGTCTGTCTGTCTGTCTGTCCGTCTTTTTGTCTGTATCTCTACCTCTCTCTCTCTCTCTCTCTCTCTCTCTCTCTCTCTCTCTCTGTCCCTCTCTCTTTCTGTCTCAGTGTGTCTCTTTCTCGCTCTCTCTCTCTGTCTCTCTTTTTCTCTCTCTCTGTCTCTACTTCTCTTTCTCTGTCTCTCTCTCTGTCTCTCTCTCTGTCTCTCTCTCTGTCTCGCTCTCTCTCTCTCATGGTATATGAAGGCCTATCGTCCATCTATATCATGCGTATACATTGTGTCTCTCACTGTCACAATGGGCGTCACCCTCTATGGTACTTGGCCAATGCTGCAGAGGACTCAGAATGTCAATACAGGTTGAACAGCATTGATCCATGCATGCACATAGGGTGGTTGTTTGAGGCCTGACAGACACTGCATCAAAGTCACAACGTGGGAGATAGAGCCCCTCCCAGTTTTCTGAATTCCAAGGACAATGCACAGCCGGTGACCGTGTTGTGTCCACGGTTACCGACTGTGGCACGCAAACCAGCGTGGCTCCAGGTCATTTTTTACACACAGCGGCCTATATATTTGCACGCTTGGGAATCTCTTTTAAACCTGCAAGGTGGACTCTCCCAACAACAACAAAATAAGGATGTTGGCACATTTTGCCAAGCCATCCATTAGTCCTGCCCCCTCCCCCCCCCTCACCCTTTCACCTCCCCCCTGCATCACCCACCCAGCTCTTTGAAGGGCTGATAAGTCTACACTAATCTACATGCTGGGCATAACCAAAGAGGCTTTGGTTATTTACTACCACTCTCTCCCACCAAGCACCACTGAATCATTCTCTGTCTCGCTGCCTCGCTGTCTCGCTGCCTCTCTGTCTCGCTGTCTCTCTGTCTCTCTGTCTCTCTGTCTCGCTGTCTCTCTGCCTCTCTGTCTCTCTGCCTCTCTGCCTCTCTGTCTCCTTGTTGATGTCTCTGACTGTGGCTCTCTCTCTCTCTCTCTCTCTCTCTGACTGTGTCTCTCTCTCTGACTATGTGTGTGTGTGTCTCTCTCTCTCTCTCTCTCTCTGTCTCTCTTTCTTTCTCTCTCTCTCTCTCTCTCTCTCTCTCTCTGACTGTGTCTCTCTCTCTGACTATGTGTGTGTGTGTGTCTCTCTCTCTCTCTCTCTCTCTCTCTCTCTCTCTCTCTCTCTCACCCTCTCTCTCTCTCTCTGACTGTGTCTCTCTCTCTGACTATGTGTGTGTGTGTGTCTCTCTCTCTCTCTCTCTCTCTCTCACTCACCCTCTCTCTCTCTCTCTCTCTCTCTCTCTCTCTCTCTCTCTCTCTCTCTCTCTCTCTCTCTCTCTGTCTCTCTCTCTGTAACGTATTAAGTTGGATTGGTGGAGGAACACATGAACCCACCCCTCTCCCTCCCCCCCACCATGTATCATACATATCTGCTAATCCATTCTGGGCGCCGCTGTAGCCTTGATGTGCCGGACGTTCGTCTGGTGCCATCCAACTGCTCTGGTGCTGATGGTGCATGTTGTCATGGTAACAAACAGCTGGGATGAAGCTAATCCATACCGTGGTTCTCATCGACATGTTTGGGAGTACAGTGAGAGAGACGTTAATGGATTGAACGTTTTAATTGTTTCCGTCATTTATGGAGGAACAAAATACAAAACATCACTTCATTATTTAGAAGTCTTTTGTAATTGCCCTTTGCTTTAATTGGATGATTAATAAGGGAACCTTTTTTGTTTGTACTATGCATGTTTTTGCGGATGATCCCATCGAGAAAGGAACAAGTTAAAGCAATTTCTTTCTTTTCAAATGAATGTCATCGTGACATTGTGGCAGAACTAACTATCACGACTCATGCTTGACATTCATGTAATTCTTTTTTACTATTCTGTACCGTGGTGTCTACGCTGCATTATGTAAGAATTACACTCTGCCGCGACACATACATATACTTTTAACTAATATATATTTTATAATATATCTTCTATTTCTTCATCTATATTGACAATAAACATCTTGAACCTTAAAACTTATCCAAGTAGTATTACAAGCTCCCGATCTTCTTCGGCTCAAAATAAACAACCTCAAACACATTCCCCCGTCCTGATTAAGATAACACCTCTCCAGCCTATCAGTCCTGCAGCATGGAGTCCAGAGAGTCCACAAACAGGAGCTTAGAGCCAGATAACTCAGACTTGTACTTCCACCAAACATGGGGAAGAAATGTTGTTACTGTCAACAGAGCCGTCCTGAGCGGCGAGTTGGCCAGAAGGCCTCTCAATGTTCCTTCACACAGCGCGGTGTGCCTGGTTACGTAAGCCGCCTGTGCTGCAGCAATGTGGAGTTATATTAAGAAGTGACGGGAGACTTTAAATGGCAGTTTTAAGGTAAACTAGCGGCAAAGACAAACTGCAGTGACGACAGTGCCACGGTTTTAGTTTGATAGGTTAAATAGTTTTATTTATCAATTTGGTTTGAATACGTGGCTCATAATCTCATAAAAACATTATGGTGATATGATAGCTCGCAGTAGATTTGACCAAATCAGAATAGAGGTTGTTTGCGCGGCTGGTTGATTTGCGTTCGGTGTTTGATTACCCTTTGAATAAATCAGTGGTAGCTTGTTGACCCCGCTGTCTGCTTCAAGAGACAGAATAAAAGTATATTGAGTTGTAACATGCTGACCCTACTACCTCGCTGCCATAAAGACAGCTAGACAATTATGCAAACCTCTCACAGCCATTCAAATGGGCACTTCCTCAATTTTCCATGGCACACACAAACCAGTGTATCCTCTCTCTGTCTCTCTCTTTCTCTCTCTCGCTCTCTCTCTCGCTCTCTCTCTCTCCCCCATCTGTTTTCTCTCTCTCTCTCTCTCGCTCTGTCGTTCTCGCCCCCCTCTTTTCTCTCGCTCTCTCTCTCGATCTCCCCCTCATATTTTCTCTCTCTCTCACCCCTCTCTTATCGCTTTCCCAATCTCTTCCCGTCTCTCTCTCTCTGCCTCTCCCTCTCCCTCTCCCTCTCTCTCGCCCTCCTGTTCTCTCCCCACAGCCAGCAGACACTATTACCAGATGAGTACATCTCATAAAATCAGACATTAAAGAGCATTGCGATTAGGGCATCATTCACTAGGCTGTCCTACAGTGCAGACAGACTGCAGATATACGGGGACCCAACCCAAAAGCACCCGACACACCCCCTTCAACCCACCCTGACCACCAGATCGCCTCGTCTCCTTGACCTTTCTGCCGGTCCATCATCATCATCATCATCATCATCATCATCCTCGCTCCTTGTCGTTCCCCCCGCCCAGGTCCAGAGCGACACGGGAATGGACACCAAGAAGTCCACCCTAACGGGCGTGGCCCTGCCCCTACAGGCCGACGCCCTGCAGGCCATGAGGCAGTTCGCCATGAAGAAGCTCACCTACGTACAGCTGGTGAGTTAAGCCCCGCCCCCGCAACCCAAGGCCACGCCCACGCCATCACAGACCACACATTTAAAAGGGGGCCTGTTTATAGAGGTGCCCATTTTGTGCCCGTGACACGTGGGAGGGTCCAGCCAGGGGTTTGTATACAGGAGGATGTTTGGAGAGGGTACTCCACCCTAGAGACTTCTGTGAGGGTTTCCTCTTGTGTAAATGTTTTGTCAGCCCTTCGCTGAGCTTTTGGTTTTAATTGAAAATTAGTTTCATTAAAAAAAAACGATTAACGTTAATTACAAATTTCACATGCCTCCTTTTCGATCCAATACCTAATTTATACTTCATAGTATATGAATAGAATTAGTTGAGCGTTAATGATTCATTCAACGCTGTATTTTGTGTTTTAATTTTATCCATATTTTTGCTGAATCAACCACTTTAAATCCGCTTTAAAATTTACTTAGAAATGATCTTCCTGAACGTTCCTGTGTAAATCGTTTTCAAAAAGTCTATCACGGCCTTAGCCTAGCCTAGCATCATGTAGTGTGGACACATTGCGGTGCTTGTAAGTAGTGTGCAGAGGATGTTCCCTGTCTTCGGAGGGAGTCCAGCTCCATTCATGTGGTTTAGTGGAGCCTGTACTCTTTAAAGCTCTGCTGGGACTTGCTGTGCAGCCACACAGTTTATGTCCACGCTTCAGAGGAGGCCTCCAGACTGAGAGCCAGACGTATGGAGCTTAAATATAGCCCAGGCGCTCCTCGTGGCCGATTGGACAGGAGGGCAAGGGGGCGGGGCTTACGGTCGAATGCATTAAATGTATCCGTTTGAATATAATCATCGTAATATAATTGTAGGAATTAGATTTCTTCAACAGGAACAGGTTCACTGATGGAAAACGTCTGAAGATGATTAGAGCGTAGAATAAGTCTCAATCAATTTGCCAATGATAGTGTCTCATTAAATCACATGAGATCACTGGATTATTTCACGTTTAAGAGTCAAATCAAGTCAACTTTATTCATATATATTATTTTTCAGATGCAAGGCAGACTCAATGTGCGTCACATAAAAGCGTCATACAATAAAATAAAACAGGATTTCAAAGAGTGCATGAAATACATTTAATAACAATCCATGAAAGGCACAGAAGTGCAATGTAGTTAAAAAATAAACAATTTTAAACGCTCTGTTTTATTTTCAATAAAACAATCTGGTTGAGGAAACTCCCATGCAAATGACCGCAGGCTCTGAGAGAGAAAGTACAAATACATAAATAAACACACACATGGACAGCGTGAACGTAATCCTGAAGAAAGTGATAAAACAGCCGGGCTATTGCACATGAGCAATTCTTTTTGAGTACAAAAACAGCCGAAAAGTGATCTGATTGCGAATGGCGCCCTTCACCCCAACAGGAGATCGACTTCCGGAACGAGTCCATCAAGCTGTCCAGCACGGCCCCCACCGAGCTGAAGGACCTGCCCAGCCGGATCCCCAAGGAGGCGGCGCGCTACCACTTCTTCCTGTACCGGCACAACCACGACGGGAGCTACCTGGAGTCTCCAGGTAGGGCCACCACACGATCCAGGCTACCTGGAGTCTCCAGGTAGGGCCCACACACACGATCCAGGCTACCTGGAGTCTCCAGGTAGGGCCCACACACACGATCCAGGCTACCTGGAGTCTCCAGGTAGGGCCCACACACGATCCAGGCTACCTGGAGTCTCCAGGTAGGGCCACCACACGATCCAGGCTACCTGGAGTCCCTAGGTAGGGCCACCACACGATCCAGGCTACCTGGAGTCTCCAGGTAGGGCCACCACACGATCCAGGCTACCTGGAGTCTCCAGGTAGGGCCCACACACACGATCCAGGCTACCTGGAGTCTCCAGGTAGGGCCCACACACGATCCAGGCTACCTGGAGTCTCCAGGTAGGGCCCACACATGATCCAGGCTACCTGGAGTCTCCAGGTAGGCCCACACACACAATCCAGGCTACCTGGAGTCACCAGGTAGGGCAAACACTGCCCCGAAGTTAGCATGCCACCACTGTTAGCATGTAGCTCCGTCGTCTGGAGCGTTCTCCTCCAGATTCGCCTTCGTCACCGAATGAGCCAACCGCTTTTCAACTGAAAAGTATTTCTTTTATCGTCGGTTAACGTTAATAACCGTGATGACCTTTATTTATTTTGTTTTTGTGAATAAGAATATTTTTATATATATATGATGTCACAAATATATCTTCTAACAACTAATGCTTATCACAGATTAGCACAATCAGCCTCGCACGATCTCACTAACCATCAAGATTTGAAATGACTCGAATAAATGGAGAAACTAAAATCGATTGCCCTCAAAAAGACAAACCCAACCCCCCGTATACAGCCAGTGTAATGGTTGTCCAGTATTCGTCCAAAGCAGTAGAAGAACAGACCAGGTGTGGCACAGCACAGGGCTGCTACCACGATGTCTGCAGGCTATATGTACATGAGGCTGTACAATACATAACATGCCTCCCATTCAGTCTGATCCCTCAATAATAAATATACTACATGGACTCAATAGAAATAATCCCGGTTGTTTAAAAAACTATTGTTCATTTTGAGTACGTGAATGACGTTGAGAGTAATCCTTGTGAAGCACGATGTAGCGCTGTGGTTTGTGTCGTGTTCCAGCTGGCTGTAGAAGTTGGGTTTGATCTTTGAAAGCCATGTTTGATCAACTGATATCGCCTTCACAAAGAAAACTGTCAGGATCACTTTTGTTATTGACGTGTGGGTGTGTGTGTGTGTGTGTGTGTGTGTGTGTGTGTGTGTGTGTGTGTGTGTTGCAGTGTTCATCTACTCCATGCCAGGGTACAAGTGCAGCATCAGAGATAGGATGCTGTACTCCAGCTGTAAAAATAATCTACTGGAAATGGTTGAGAACAATCTGCAGATCCACATAGCCAAAAAGGTGAGACAGATAGACAGACAACACACACACACACACACACACACACACACACACACACACACACACACACACACACACACACACACACACACACACACACACACACACACACACACACTTGAAATTATTCATCCTCTCGAGAATGCAGCCCACACTGTCCTATTAGCAGGACTTCAAGTGAGATTGAACACACACTCTTTCACTCTCTCCCTCTCTCTCTCTCTCTTTCTCTCTCTCTCTCTCTCTCTCTCATTCTCTCACTCTCTGTCTTGCTTCTTTCTTTTTTTCAAACACACACATACAAACAAGCCGGTTCACAGTGTTATGGTGACGGCATTAAGGGATAATGGTTCCATTGCCCTTTAGTAAGCTCTTCCACTGGTAAATCAATAGTGTCGTAACTATGTCAGGATGCCCTGGTTCCACAGTTTCCCTTTCAAAGCCTACTGCTGAACACCAGTAGGCTTTGAACCGTAGAATGGAATAACACAAATTATAATGCATCGATCAATCAGTACACTTCTTTCCCTTAGATGCTACCGTTTTGCTACACATTCTGGAATCAGAAATATTTTAGCATGAGATTTAGTATGAGATTTTTTCCGCATTCGTATTTAAATAAACACAAATCTTACTGATCTCCAGTCAGCAACAGTAACAAATCCCCCCCCCCCCAATATGTGATTACGATTAATCGTTAAAAGCCCTAATTGTTACAACTCCTGACTAAGTTCCCTCTTCGCCTTCACCCGTTCCGCAGATGGAAATCGACAACGGGGACGACCTCAGCGCCGAGTTCCTGTACGAAGAGGTCCACCCCCGGCAGCACGCCCATCAGCAGACCTTCGCCAAGCCCCACGGCCCCCCGGGGAAGAAGGGAGGCCGCCGCATCACTCGCCCGCCCGGACACAGGGACCAAGACGACTGATTGGACGACAAAAGGTCCAATGGTACTGCCCGATTCTACTTCCTGGAACTACCACCCGATCCGCTCCACGGGGAACCTACGTTTACGTTTGTGATGATCTCCCTTTTATTCTTTTATTTTTTGTTTTTAACGAGCAACTACACCCTAGATTTTTTGTGACTTTGCTGCCACCTTCAGTTTAAATATCAAAATACGTGATATACTGTAAAAAATATATTATTATGGTGTCGTCAAAAATCGTTTTTTTTTTTTTATGGTAAACTAAAGTAATTGGTTTGAGTCATTGTTTTATATTTAGGAATCTCAAACAATAAGGGATCGACTTGTTTTAAAGTTTATCCATAGCGTCATTGTTTTGAACGTACAGCGCTCTCCGTACGCCGTAAGCGAAAGCTGTGATTTCCCTTTTTGTTCTCTCCATAGATGCTTAAGTAAAAACGTCCACTCCGTTCATGGCGCTCACAAACGTGGTCTAGCCTATAGCCCCGCTGCAACACACACAGTAGAATCCGAGGTAGTGAAACTGAACTATGCACTCCACCCACACCAACAGCCAAAGCCATACTAACACACGACGCACGCAGAAGCCAACCTGTGAACTTACAACTCGTAGCTCGACGGTGTAGCCATCCTCCTGATTCACTCTCGTCGCAATATAAATTAATGTACTGTAAGAAAAGTAAACGAGGAGCCGTCACTTCCTTCAAGGCCGTGTACTCTCTACGCTGGATGCATGTCAAAACATTCATCCAAATGTTTTTCGCCCCTTACTAGATTTTTAACCGATCTTTTTCCGGACGCTGTCCGTCCAACCTTTAAACACATCCACATACTGCCATGCGCAGACCGGTTTAGCTGGCTCTGGATCATGACAGATGTACTCCTCGCCCGTCCACACAGCCATGCGAGACCGTTGTTGTAACATGTATCCACCTGGAAGGGTGTGCTTGAACATCGGTTTGATGGAAGCAAGGCCAAAACTGAGGAGAATGTGAATACTTTCAACTGTGCATTAGTTAGGACATGGCCCAAAAGGGTAGATATTATACAGAACTTTTCCATGCTGGTTTATGGTAGCATATATAGAGAATTTAATTCTTACATGTGGTTCATCGTGAAACCTGGTCACATTAACATGAACCCCTTCAGTAATTCAGGACAGTGGCTTATCAGAGCCGTAGTGACTCCGCCCAAATGTCCCGATAAGGCAACAGCCAATCAGCACAGAGATGCTAAGTGGCCTGGAATAAGGTATTGCTTGCTATCCATTATTAAATGTTTTTAAAACAACTCACTGTTCTTTTTATCTCTTTGTGTAATCCGATAAAATCCTAAGAAGCAAACAGTGTCTTTCCATCTACGTTTGCTCCAATATCAAATTCAATATTACAAAAGTAGGATTTTTAGGCAAGGTTTTTGGCAGTCCTAATCGAACGACGATTATGACTGCTGTTATTTTATCAAACTCCAAACATACGGTACCTAAGCATGTAAAATGTGAGCAAAATATGTTTACAACAGCGCATTGTCTGCATTGTTGGTTAGGAGCCAAGACTTGTGTATTATGTGCTTAGATATTGTAAACAAAATTGTCGGTGAATCTCTGACTAATAAATGTCGGGGCCTTGTAAGTTAGACGGCCGGCCCCCTTATTTTCTTTATTTATATGTGCTTCGTGATAACACTTGCTCTAACTTGTTGTGTGACATAATTTTTTTGTCAAAACATGTAAATGGAGACTTGGAATGAACGAGGTGTGGAAGTATATTTATGCAAACGTCTCTCTCCCAGAATAAAGACTCTTCACTTGCAGGATTTCTTTGTGTTGTGTGTTTCTTGATACGATGAACAAAAACTCCTCTGTGTGTGTGTGTTTGTCAAAAATGTTGACACATATTTTAACTTTTATATAGGAACAATTTTGATTGATAACATTCCAGTTTGGTATTGGATGGAGATAATTTATCTAGATTACACAGTTCTGCTATCTCAGTGGTCGGTGCTTAGTGTCAACACGAGGAACAATGTCCACATTGTGAGGGAGAAACAAGTGCACAATAGGGAACGTGAACTTGTCGTGGCACTGTGTTATAACCATGGACCTATTAAAGAATAACGCCATGGGCAATGCGCCATGTTTAGAAATCGTTGCCTCTGTTGGCCAGTACTATTTTACTGCAATGTGAGAGGCTGCAGTTACAGGATCGCAGTCCTTGTATTTTAAATAAGTGTTGTGACTATTATTCGACCATTCGCCACATTGATGCTCCTCGCGTCGGCCTCGGCTCGGTTTGTCCCAACACGCAGCCCGTACATCATGTGGGCGTGGCTTGTGCCCACCAACCAGGAGAGGCGAGCGCTGTCTACGTGGGAAAGATGGACGCGGCTGTCACACAGGACGACGGCAAGATGCAGAAATCAACAAATAAATCCAACTTTGTTCCCGAGACCAAGGAAGATCCCGCCTCAGAATCGCCTCACGGTGAAACGCACCACGACTTCGTGCTCGACTTCGTGCAGAAGGAGTTGGGCGGCGACCTCAAGTCGCTGAAGAATGTCGCAGAGCTTCTGGAGAAAGTGCGAGCGGAGAAGGGGATGTTGGAGGAGCAGGTAAACAGCCACCGCCGCACCTGTTGTACGAGAACAACTTTCTGACCTACGTCTATACTGTCGATCGACTTTATCTTGTGTGTGTCACGTCGTTTCGTGGCCTGGGCCAATGTCCAGCTCAATAAGGAGTGGGTTGAGGTACTCCTTATGCAGATGTAAAGGGCTCATCTAAAGTAGCGGAAACACAACGATTTCTCATTGCATGGGACTATCCACTAATTAAACATGCTTATGAATCTAATATTCAATTAGATCGACCAAGTCCGTTCCGCTAGATGACACTACATTCTACACACGGCACTGGATCGAGTTACCGAACTTGACAGAGGAGAATGTATCATAAGCCGTGTAGAGCTTTTGAACATGTATTCTGTCTCTCGTCAAGGTGTTGTCCGCTTCCAGTTCTTCGCCTCTGAAAGTGTCCGCAGCACTTGATGCTGCAGAAGAGGCCCAAGCAACGATGACGGGCCTGCTGAAGAGACAGACCGTCCTCTCCAAGAGCCTAGATCAGGTTAGCGCACCGAGCCCTGACGCATCTCCCGGTGACCGAATCGTAACGCGCAGCGCGCAGTACTAACGTGCAGTTCTGTCCGCCAGCATCTACAGGAGGCCCAGCCCTGGGTAGACGAGCTATGCCAGAACATCGACCATGTGGACACTATGGAGAGGAGTATGAGATACATGCAGTGCCTTCAGCATATAGAGGAGCTAAGGTACGGCTTTGAGCGCGAACTCGAATGCATGATTCAGTAAAAGTCATAATGACTCAAAACTTTAACCGCATATATTAGCATAATATTAACACACTGAGGAAAACAACACTGTAGAAGTCAAACTCGCTTAGCAGTGGTTGCCTGGGAGTGGCACAGTATAAGGCATGCGCGGCACCGCAGTATAACATCTAGACATTGCAAAGGGGTGCAGATAATGTATACTTAACCAAATGTAATTGTATGACCGATTTTGTGGGTTTGCACTGGCGATGACATATCAAAGTCGTATAAGGTCTCATGTGCCCTCCCAGGTCCCCAATTATGACACATGTTTTATCCAAAATGATTGAAATAATGGTGCATGATTGGAGTCTTCTTCAAAAACTGTTGCTAAAACTAGCGAGCTAGTAATGTAATTTTGGGGGAGTTGCTTTGTAGGAAGGCCTGAAGGGAGGGGTGGGATTATTTTACTCAGGCTGTTTTCGCCAAATGTCATACCCTACCTTCAATGGAGCAAAGTATTAAATCGCTGCAGAATTCTGAATCAATCCTATGATGTCAAACATGCGTCCTTTACCAATACCTCATTCCCCTCTGTCCACCTAACCTCCTCTCCCCCCCCCCCCCCCCCCCCCCCCCCCCCCCCCTCCAGTGACCGTATCCAGCAGTGCCTGATGACCAACAGCGTGTGGGAGGCCATCGACTCGGTGGCTGCCATGGCAACCCTGGACGCCGGGCTGCAGGAGTCCAGCTGCCGTCACCTGCAGGGCTTCCTGAGAGCAACACTGCGCTTCTGGCACAAGATCATCAAGGATCGTCTAGCAAGGTCTGAGCAAGTTGGTCAACCTAGGCCGCTAGTCTTCTGATGGGGCTTTCTGTGTGTAGATTGTAGCGAATTCTGTTGTTTGTGGGCGTTTTTTGGCTATTAGGTGAAGTAGTGGTATCTTTTAGTTTGTGATTTTTGACCTTGATTTATACTGGTTGTCTTATTATGACACTCACACTCACTCACACACACACACACACACACACTGAGGCTCTTGTTGAAGATGGACCTGATTTGCAATAACACAAATTTGTAAACATGAAACAATACATGCAACACAGGCACACTTAACAAGGACTTTTTACATTGAACCAGCATTGATTATAGTTGCCCATTGGCTCACGGCAGCACTCAAGTAGCTTCCTGCGCCATGCAGTACTGAATAATAAGGTCACTGAGGAGATGGCTGTCTGCAATCCGGAGAGAGGGACAGCCTGTTCTATTTCTCAGCTTAAATATTGACTCAGTCTTTGAGCAAAATACTTTGCACGGCTGACAGCATTTCTATCTCTGGTTACCTTCCAACAAATATAAATGCTGACTATTTTGAGCCGACCAGAAACCTCAGTTTGATGTTGAGGTAGCTATTCAACTGTTTATTTAGTGTTTTGTACGTGTTGTTTGTAATTTGAATTTGTTTCTTTTGACAGTGACTTTGAAGAACTGTTAACTCTTCTTCACTGGCCGTCCATCTCGCCGCCCATGCAGCCTCTGGCGCCCCCTGCCAACGCGCAGGAGATCAGCAGCCAGCTGGACCTCCTGGTGTCCCAGCTGATGGCTTTACAGACGTCGTATCCTTTAAAACCTTAAACTGCTACCATCATGTACTATGTGTGGTTCATTCCTCTGTACAATGTGCCGTTGTTGCCTCAAGCTGAGGCATGAAAAACTGCTTTATTAACTACCACAGTGTCTTGTTAAGGTTGAAGTGGTTGAACTACATCACTTCCTGCGCGTCCAAATATGGTCTCCAGCAATGTTCACAGGGCTTGATTATAATTAATAATAACAGCAAAATTGTGAACAGTTTGTAAGCCGATGGCAGTTTTGGATATGATGTTATTTTGTGTCATTCTATGCAGTACTTTAAACATCCTCTGTTCAAAACAAATACGTGCGTGCATAACAGACTCCAAAACATTGCACTTGCGTTGCGTGTTTGTCTCAGGTTTCAACGGCTGTGGTTTTATGAGATGGCGCGCGTCAGTCTGTCCATCTGCCTGTATGCAACAGAGGAATCAGTTAGGCGAATCAAAGATCCTATTTCGCCTCTCCCAGCATCGAGGTGGATATCCTGTCACAAAAGCCGCAGCTGAACTGGGAACACAACCAAGGCTATCAGAACTACCAATTCCACCTGACGCCAATAGCCATGTCTCCTACTATTGTTATTACTCTTATTGTTGTTTATTTTTAATGACTTTAGTGTACCTTTGTACCCTTGAGTGCCGAGAAAGGCGCCTTCAAATTCAATGTATTATTATTATTATTATTATTATTATTATTATTATTAGGGCATTGGCTCTACAAAACACAAACCCCGCCCCCCCCCCCCCCCACAGTCGTTGTTCTCCCTAACTCCTCCCCCCGGCAGTGACGACCTGATATCGGAGAAGGCGCTGACCACGCAGCCGGGCGTGCCCCTGGCGTCGCCCCTCTCCCTGCCCGTCCAGATCATGGTGCTGCCGCTCACCAAACGCTTCCGCTACCACTTCACCGGCAACCGGACCACCAACTCCCTCGGGAAGGTGAGCCCGGCAGAGATCGGGAAGATCGCCAGCCCGGCGTCACTTTTGACCTTTACACTGAGGGCACTTAGCGGACGCTTTTGTCCGAAGCGGCTTACAATAAGTCAGTTTGTCAGAAGAAAGAGAAAGAATATATCGCCGTCGTCATCACGCACAATTTTTGATTTATCGTTCTATTACATCGCGGCATCGCGATGGACTAGAAGTGGTTTATCATAGAGTGAGATGGACAGGAAGGTATAGGAGATAGGGAGGGGTCAGAATATTCGACTATTCGTTCCCGAGGGTCAAAGTCGATTTTTAACATTTGGACTGTTTAATTTTTTTCCCAATTCAAATAAACAAGCATTAACGGACGGAACTAATGTTGGACAGGTGTCCAAGGGCATTATCTCGCTTATACCACGGTCACTTGCCATAGAAAATACTCAAAGACGCTTTACAGTGAAGGGGGGACCTCACTAACCACCACCAGTGTGTAGCACCCACTTGGGTGATGCACATCATCGACTTCATCATCCCCCAACCAATTTTTTGATTTATCGTTCTATTACATCGTGGCATCGCGATGGAATAGAAGTGGTTTATCATAGAGTGAGATGGACAGGAGGGTATAGGAGACAGAGGGGAGGACATGCAGTAAAAGGACCACGGGCAGAAATCAATCCCGGGTCACTGCGATCAGGAAATCATCTCAACACATCGGCCTGGCCTAAAGGAAAGAGCAGTTTTTATGTTGACTGCTTCCAATGTCGTGTTTGTCATGCTATAGAATGATTTATTGCTTGTTTAGTGAGTTATACCGAACATAAGGAACTTCGAAAAGAAAAATCGCATACTAAACAGCGAGCGCAATATTGGTCGAAATAATCCCAATTAGATTATTGCGATTATCTTTATCCCAAATCGGTCTGCCCTGCTTCACTGGCCCGCGTTAGGAGGGGGCCCATGATGAGGAATTCTCTTGTCCCGCAGCGAGCAATCGGGGTGTTATGTAATGGGGGAATGTGAAGCCCAGAAAGAGCCCTGGAAGACCGTGGTTTGAAAGCTTGTGAACAATTATTAAGTGCATCAATACAATCATTTCCTGTCCTTCCCCCTCTTTTTAAGGAACAATTTATGTAACTATAAATAATAATATCTATATTTTTCTAATTTCTATATTTCAGAAATGTAAGTTTTAAAACTGTTGGCTGTTGAGTAAATAAATGTCAGAGTAAAGCACACACGCACACGCACACACGCACACACACACACACACACACACACACACACACACACACACACACACACACACACACACACACACACACACACAGATCCCGTCCCCAATGTGTGTTTCCTCTCCCACAGCCTGAGTGGTACCTGACCCAGATTCTCATGTGGATGGGGAACAACTCAGCCTTTATGGATGACAAGATCCAGCCCATTCTGGACCGGACTGGAGCCAACGTTAACGCCAGGGTACGTTGGTTTGGCCCCGACCAAACATTCATTCTGTTCTTGGAAGGCTTTGTCTTCAACGTAAAAGGAAAACAGTTGATCAGCAGTATTGTATTAATAACTGTTATATGAGTTATTAATAACTTGATATCATCTTAGCAAGATTGATTTCTGAATCCTCAGTTGTTTCAAAGCGTGGACATCCGATACAAGCCCTTAAATATTCTTGGACATTCAAGCCGTTATTATAAATGGGATTAAATTCAGCTGTTCAAGGCATAACCTCTCCTGTTACCTCTGGCGCTCTAAAGAGCTGGATACAATACGGTTAATTTAATGGTTTTATGTCAGTTTAGAATCTTCAAGAATCGTCTGTGGAGAGCCATAATAACTTTATCCAACCCTGGCCGGTCTCATCCGAAAAGGGAATCACGTCGGAAGACTAAAGTAGTGTAAAGACATTAAGATGGGAGTCATCTCATTCCTTTATCCAAACATAGGTTTGGATAAAGGAATTTAAAGCAGCAGTGTCAACATTGCAAACGGCCAACCGTGCCACACAATACCATCCAGTCAACGCAGAACAATATCGTTCTGGGAACACTGGTCTGCAGACGTGGAGTAACGACCCCGTTCGCCGCCGGGCTCCCCGTTGCGTGAGTGCAGGTGGAGCTGTGCCGCGGCCTGCTCAGCCTGGCCCAGGAGAAGCTGGCCCACGACCTGCCCCGTCTGCTGTACGACGACACCCTCTTCTGCCACCTGGTGGACGAGGTGCTGCAGTTCGAGAAGGAGCTGCGCAGCACCCAGGCGTACCCGGCCACCCTGCCCGGCCTGCTGCACATCCCCCTGGAGGACGCCACGCTGCAGAAGTGGCTCACCGTGGAGAGGAAGAGTACGCCGGGGGGGGAAGATAGATGAAGATAGGAGGATTCATGTTGGAGCCCGAACCGATGCGGGATTTTAGCGTTTTAGACGATTCCGATATTCGGAAGTGAAAGGTTTCCGATCTTGATATATCGGCTGATATTTAACATACATATATATATATGTATATATATATTGGCGGTTTTCATAGTGATACATAGCAGTCAACATATAAGCCGATACGGATATATCGGTAAGAGGAAATTTACATTGGTCGGGCTCCAGATTATTTATGTGATTGTGTTTATTATTTTGTATGCAAGTTGTAAGTTTGACTCATCACTTTTGAAGCACTAGATATAAAATGGATTGGATAATAGAAAGTAGAAATGCTTCCTATAATATTCAGGTTTAAAGAGGTCTTCATTCCTCCTCTCTCCCCTCTCTCTCCTCTCTCTCCTCTCCGTCCGTCCGTCCGTGCGTCCGTCCAGTGGCGCTGGAGAAGGTGGACTCCATGCTGTCGGGCGAGGGCGCGTGGAGCTGTCAGTACCGGGACATCAGCGACGTGGACGAGCTGAAGGCCCCCGACTGTGCAGAGACCTTCATGACCCTGCTGCTGGTCATCACCGGTACGGACCCCCCCACCTTTGTCAGCGTTTTCCTTTAGGCTTTGTTGGTTTATTGTTTTATTTGTTAATTTCTTTGCAAGATTTTCCTTGGCACATGTTAAAGCTTTTTCGTAATTATTTTAGTTTTCCTAGCATGTTCCGAAAACGTTATTATTGTATATATTATTATATATGTAATAATGATTTTTTTATTATTATTTTATATACAATCTACAATTATTATCATTGGATGTAGTTTCTTCGTAAAATTCTTTCCTACTGCGCTCTAGTCAACGGTGTGGAGCTGCACCCCCCACAGGCATGACTGACCTGTACGTCGCCGTGTACACGTCATGTTCTGTCACGTCGTGTCATGTTCTGTCACGTCGTGTCATGTGATGTAACCAGATGTTATCTCCCCCCGTGGTGCGGGTCAGACCGCTACCGTTCCCTCCCCTGCGTCCGCGCCCAGCTCGCGTTCCTGGACCTGCAGAGGGAGCTGGTGGACGACTTCCGCATCCGTCTCACGCAGGTAACCGCCGGAGCGTTTGACCCCCGGCCGCTGGGAGAGAGACGGGAGCGTGGGCCGTGGACCACAGACTAGGCCGTACGCAGATTGGGTTCTTGTGTTGTTCAGTTCAACACCTTTTGTAACACATTTATGTTCCCTCACTGTCTTATCAGACATTCATGTTACGTTGTGTCTCGTATCTTTATATGTTTGGTTGAAGTGAACATTCAATCTGTGGAAAAAAACTGGAAAACAGGGTTTTGGTTTTTGGTTATTTATGTCAACACATAAAATCCTCTGCTTCTTCGACAAGCTACTAGATTTAATATTGGATTTATTGTCTTTCAGGAGAATGACACACACACACACTATCTGCTTTGACCCTCATTGTGTCATGCAGTGTTTACCTTCTCACTTTACTTTAAACTTGTTTGGCAGACTCTTTTAGATGCCACCACTAATGAACGGGTAGGGCGTGTTACAGATGGACGTTGAACCCAGACCCCGCTGACCCTGGCCCTGTCCCGTCCGTTGCCTAGGTGATGAAGGAGGAGTCGCGCTCCCCGCTGAGCCCCCGCTACAGCGCCATCCTCAACGCCGCCAACTACATCTCCACCGTGCTCGCCGACTGGGCCGACAACGTGGTGGGTGGTAACACACCTGGCTACACACCTGGCTACACACCTGGCTACACACCTGGCTACACACCTAGCTACACACCTAGGGCTACACACCTAGTGACACACCTAGCTACACAGCTAGCTACACACCTAGCGCTACACACCTAGCTACAAGAGCTAGCTACAAACACCATTGAGAAAAACATAAAGTCCTAACAGCCGTTTGGTAGAAGAGCTTTCAGTATTATACTCTCTTCCCCTAAAGTACACTCTAATCTCTTCACTAGTTTCTTCACTAAGGTCTCTTATTTATTGTGGTGATTTTTATTTTCTTGTAGATTAATTTATTTTTATATATTGTATCATTCAAAAGCAGCGCAGAGGCCTCTCTGCACTTATTTTTCGATGTATAAATGTCCAATAGTAGCTTTCCGAAACCACCTCAGTCAGTACCGTTTCCGACCTGTAGGTGGCAGCAAATACACTCCAGCGTGCGGCTCCACTCAGAGCCTCAGCACTGACGCCTAGCTCCGCCCCCCCCAGTTCTTCCTGCAGCTGCAGCAGGCGGTGGTGTCCCTGGGCGAGGTGGAGGCGGAGGGCGGGCGGCCGGTCCTGGGCCCCATGGAGGCGGGGCGCCTGGCGTCCCTGGAGGGGTCCCTGTTCGAGTCCCTGCTCGCGCTGCTGGACCGGCTGAGGGGCGACATGATTGGACGGCTGCTGGACACCGTCATGAAGGACGTGCGGGAGAAGGCGCAGCTGTACCGCCAGGACAGGTCCGTGGACAGGCCCCGCCCACTTTACCTCGTTTTGAATGAAGGGAGGAGGAGTTTGAACACTACAGTATAATTGACTGGGAAGAGATTTAAAGGGACAGTGCATCAATTTTTACAGTTTCTAAAAAAAAAAAATCAAAATTTTGGGTTGTTTAAGACCAAATTAAATCTTTTATCTGCTTGTGTGTTATGAGCCCACTGAAGATCTTCAGGCATCAGGGACCTGCTCACTGTTAGCTTCCAACCAAGCGTGATGTAGCAGCTTCTAGCTATTATGCACCACAGATCTGGAACAAACCTCCAGAACACGTGAAGCCTGCTTAACAATCTATTATTTTAAATGAAGAACCGCAGCAAGTCACAATCCCTTGCGTCATAAAGGCCTCGAGTCCATTTTGGATGTGAAAGTTCAAACTCAGTATTCTCCTTGCCTCTCCCGAACACGGCTGCCATGCGTGTGGTAATCCCCAGTTTGAAAGTCCTCTCCACCGGTCAAACCACTAACCAGCATCCTCGAGCCTCACCGCCGCGCTGTGTTCCCCTCCGGTGCGTTCCCCAGGTGGCTCTCCCTGCCCTCCCAGTGTGACCAGGCCACCATGTCCCTGTCCAGCTCGGCGTGTCCCATGATGCTTTGCGTGCGGGACCACCTGCTGATCCTCCAGCAGCTGCTGTGCGGACCCCTCTTCCAGACGGCCTGGCAGGGCCTCGCCGACCGGCTCAACAACTTCCTGTACCAGGACGTGAGTGGGCGTGCCGTGCCGTGCCGTGCCGTGCCGTACCGTGGCGTCGCTATGCCCGGTAACGGAGGGTAGAGTGTGGGGACGTATGGGGAAGGGAAACGGATGTTTCCCTTCCCCATACGTCCCCACACTCTACCCTCCGTTACCCGGCAACAACTGACCCCATCGGCTCTCCGAGATCGCCCAAACCTCGGTTCGGGCGATCTCTGAGAGCCGATGGGGTGTTAGATGTGATCCGAGTGCAGATAGAAGGAACCACTTAAATGATGTGTTAACGTCGAAGCATGAGGATCTGAGCCGACCCACGTCTCTCTGCTACCAGCTCCATGGGTTACGATGTAGCGTGGGAATTATCTGGTGGAAACACGGAATGCAACTTAAAATGAACATGTTTAACTTCGGCCAGTAGCCAACGAGGTGTTTTGTAAAAATCAATTCATCTTCATAAAGAATCTCTTGTCTTTTCCATCTCTCCGCTGTCTGGCTCTCTGTCCGTCTCACTCACTCACTCACTCACGCACGCACGCACGCACGCACGCACTCACACACTCTCTCTCTCTCTCTCTCTCTCTCTCTCAGGTGGTGTTGTATAACCATTTCAACGAGGGCGGGGCAGCCCAGCTCCAGTTTGACATGACCAGGAATCTGTTTCCTCTGTTCGGCCACTACTGCAAGAGACCCGAGAACTTCTTTAAGCAGTAAGTGTCTCTGTGTCGGAATGAAAGCGTTAAACAGGAGTTGGTAGTAGCCATATTGGCGAAAGGGTGTCGAATGTGTGCACATATTGAATTCACTACAGTTAAAAGGCTCCTATTTTAGTTTTGTATCATTAGATCATCTTCAAAATAGTGATACGGAAATGTGCAGCAGAAAAATGGATCTGAAGCCATCAGCTGATATACAGCCTTTTTAACATTTTCCCCTTTTCCAAGCAACTTGGAACTGCCCAACGAAGGTGCTTCTGTCTCTGGGTCCATTTTGTCCCGGGCATTTTCAAATCCCTTCGACGTGACACAAAAAGTACCGTCACTAGTCGTCTGAACCAGATTTTGTAAACTGGGAAGCCTGTGGCCGAGGAGGACCAATAGGACCACGCCTAGAGTGGTTCAATGAAAATCAGATGCATTATCTCGATTTGCTTTACAGCAGGACCACGGTCAACCGGTCTTCTTTAACCGAGAGGGGCCATAACAACCCTGCCATAAGAAATGACATCAGATAAAGATTGCGTTATGATTGAACAATCTTCTGTCCGCGTTGCACCTTTTTTATTCAACTTTGTTAAACAACAAAATCAATCAACTTGGCAGACAAGAAAAGAAACTGTTCTCCTTAACTAGGTTAAAACTGTTTTTGATTTAGCATGTAAAAGCACCCACTAAAGGGCTGAATATGGTTCCACG
This sequence comes from Pollachius pollachius, assembly GCF_949987615.1. NCBI lineage: Eukaryota > Metazoa > Chordata > Actinopteri > Gadiformes > Gadidae > Pollachius > Pollachius pollachius. The sequence goes on from NC_136937.1 coordinate 2,013,237, forward strand.
TTCACGCAACGCAAAGACCTCGCAGACGCTTCAAAGCAGTCGTGAACCTTTATGGTTCTGCGTCGGGTTTTAGCAAGCGGACCAATCACAGCCCTTGCTGCTGCGTCGCCTCAACGCAAGGTTAACATCGTTGGGAGGCGCACGTCAGGCCGTTGCGGTGGACGCAAGGAGGGTCCGCAATAGGGCTGAACCATTAATTGAATTCAAATCGAAATCGCGATGTAATAGAACGTGGTATGCAAATCGCAAAGGCTGCGTTTTAAGAAAAACAAAGTGATTTGTTACTGACTGGAAATCAGTGCGATTCATTTTTTTATTTTTTTTATTTTACAATTCAATAGTTAAATAAAGTTTATAGTATAAATTAATCTCAACACATCGGCCTGGCCCAAAGGAAAGAGCAGTTTTTACGTTGACTGCTTCCGATGTTGTGTTGGTCATACTAAAGAATGATTTATTTATTTTTTTTGTGGATAATACACAACATAAGGAACTTAATCAATTCTAAAAATCGCAATTGCAACATTGGTCAAAACAATCTCAATTCGATTACTTCCCCAAATCGCTCAGCCCTGGTCCTCAGGGGCCCGTGACACCCCCCAACGTGGGACCATGATCAGCCCTTGAGTTGCTCGGGTTGTAAGCCTCCTTTATTCCCCCCCCCCCCCCAGCGTGAAGGAGGCGTGCATCGTCCTGAGCCTCAGCATCGGCTCGGCCCTGCTGCTCCGAGACCTCCTGCGGGAAGCGCTGGAGGGGCGCGTCTCCCTGGACCGGAGGCGGCCGGGCGGAGCCGGAGGGCAGGCGGGGGGGCCCTCCCCGGAACAGGCCCTCAACGAGCTGGGGGTCTACCGCCTGGCCCCCGGCGACGTGCTCATCCTGCTCAACCTGCGGGCGTCCTGGCCCGGCCAGTGACCCTATGACCTTTGACCTCTGACCCCATCGAGGGGTCGGTGACCTCTGACCCCTGTGGTCCGGTGGGGTCGTCGAGGCGGGAGTGGATCGAGTCAGCGTTGGCGTTTGTTCGGAAACTTTGTTTTTCCTTTTTCGCTGCGTTGTTTGTGTCCGTGTTGGTGTCCTGGGAAGTTCACCCGTGGAAGGATCCATCAGCGCCTAGGAAGCAACTGCCGTTCTTTTAGTAACGTTTGGATTAAGATAACCCCCCCCCGAAGGTTTGATTTAAAAGTGACGTATTACCCCACCAGGTGTGAGTGTGATTAGCCGTTTTGAAAATCTGCCTCTTCTGACATCACAAGTGGGCGTGTCCACCAAGATGTATGACGATTTCCTAAACGGCTTGCGACGGCTAATCACACTCGCACCTGCTGGTTTAATATGGGACCTTGTAACGCTTGTTAGGAAACGTTGTTTTTTTCTGTGCGTTGTTTACATTCATGTTGGTTTTCCGGAAAGATGCCCGTGGAAGGATTCATCAGCGGCTAGGAAACGACCCCCGACCTTTCAGTAACGTCTGGTCTTTGAATTACGATACTCTCCCCGAGGTTTGACTTAACAGTTAGTTAATGCTTGAATAGACCCCCCACACACACACAGCTCCCGCCAGCTCTCCAGTGCACTAATGAATTAATGAAGCCATTTCAACCTTTCAAACTCGATTTGACTTTGGATGTGATCGTCGTCCATGCTGCTGTTTTAGGCAGGAGACAGTACTTTGGGTCCCATATAAATGTGTAGTCGCTGTTTATAACGTGTTCGTTATGACGCAAGATTATAATAAATGAAATGGTTACTGGAGTCCTTATGTCTTTTCATCGGTTGAACCACCTCACCTTACTATGAAGATAAATGATTTAAAAGGAATTTTACTCTTACAAAAAACTTTAACATTTTCACATAACAAAAGTATAAAATGGAGACACAGTTGCATGTGAAAGACGCTTATCTGTAATATTCCATACTGAAAATAGATGTCCAATATCCTTACACACATAGCTCATGAATAACTGAAATTATGTAAGAACCGACTTGAAAACATTTGAAATAATGAACAGAAACCAACAACCTCAAATAGTCGTTTTATTGTATCCTCATAATAATCAATTGAAGCCTGAATGATGAATTATAAGAATAATAATCATAATAGTCTGCACAACTCTGATGCTATTTCGAGAGAGTTCGAGATAGATGTTCTAGAGACACTAGCAAACAAATTTTCTGCATAGAATCGCCACAGGACTGCTACAGTAGCTGCATGAAACAGAATATATTAAACGGTAAGCCCTCTGTCCTTATACACTGAACATCCGACCACATCCTATATTTGCATAGCTTCACAATCTGCACGTTCGCGTATATACCTGCGATTTTGTGACACATTTACAAACACATTGTGCCATAGGTTAACGTTTTTAACTTTCACCATAAAAGTTAGTTTATAGGCTACCATTTATTTTGCTCTGCTGTCTCAACAAAGTGTTTCATAAAGTGCCGACTCATTAAGCACCTCAGTGCTACAGTATGATCCCTCATTCTCAGGTCGGCTAAATGGATAAAGCTCTTCAAACAACATGTAGTCTACTTCTATATTATGGGTAAACAATAGCAGTGAACTCTTTAGCTAACCTCAGCGTCAAGATGACATTACAACACATTAGAAGTGTATACAGGAGGTATCTAATAAATCTGATCTTATTTATGTATAATACTATCTGTATACCAAACACTAAAATTATACAACGTAGGCAGACACTATAGATGCGCTAAGTGTACATTTGGAAAGCACAAAGAAACTAGAAATCTAGTTTACAACACAAACGTTTCCGCAATAAGTCACATTACACATTATTGCTATTTCTTAATGAGCGTGTTAATTAACGTTAATGGTTAAAGTGTGTATAACAATGGATCTTACCTACACAGAAGGCTGTAATGCTAAAGTCAAACATAGACCACAACAATAGAATAGTAACTCTTCTTTTTGAATTTACTGTTCTGGGATTTAGATATCAAGTCAACTTTTCTTCTGTATCCCCAGAATCTGTTCATGTTCATCCATTCACTTCAAATATAATGCTTTCATAATTGACAAATCTTTATCCATATTTCACACAGGTAAAGGATGAAAGATGGAAAAAAAGATCTTGATATACATGGTTCAGTCTCTGGATGGAGTTTGTTAACTAGGACCATTTCTGATACAGTACCTGCCCTAGGTTGCTAGGCCGTACTGATTCTTCGGCTTCACCTGCTTGTTGCTAGGTAACCGTTGGTTTTGACAGGATGCCTTTAACCTCTTTTAACAAACCAACATCTGAGTCTTGGTACCTCGTCCACGGGACATATCAGCAGATGGCCAGGTCACGTGATCAAGACAGGAACCGTGAACCTTAATCCAGATAGCTCTGGAAACCCAAAGGAACAGAAGATTATTTAATTATTATGTATCATTTGATGCCCAGTCTTGGAGTAGTTTTTAATTAAACCAAATCGAATATTTTCGTTGTTGGATTTTACTTTTGTTAGTGTTTTAGTGTTTCCCTTCATGTAAAGAGAGTCTCCCTACAAACATTTCCCCTTTGCCATACAAACGTTTTTGCAGTGTGAACCACATTCGTGTGTCCCTCTCATGAACATAATTATCAAAACACACTGATAATCAACACTCTTTTCTTATCGCCGTGAACTCACGAGTTAACAACGGAATAACAAGCCCTTAACAGGGACACAACAAGCCAGGCCCATTAGGACAGTCAGACAGTCGTTCTGTGAGTGTTCCAGGTAAGTAGGGCAGTCGTCCTAAACGAGGATTCATGGCATAGTGTGGGACAGGCCGCTGTTTCCCGCGGAGGTTAGAGCAGAGGCAGCGCGTGTGTGACTAAAGACCCGTCCCTCCGAAACGTGATCCATCAGCGCAGCGGCTGACATAACTGGGCTGTGGGAGAGAATAATCATGTAAATGTATTCAGCCACTATTTAAAGGTGGGAGACTGGGACTTTTGGATCAGTGCCAGGCTGGGGTAACGTCATCAGTGAGGTGATGTATTACCAGGTGGGCACAGATGTGGACTATTAGGGTCACACACGGGGTCTATTGGGGACTGTTAAACACTCCTTTTGTCTGGAACTAGGAGCCAAGTTTTACATATTTGTGTGTGTGTGCGTGTGTGTGTGCGTGTGTGTGTGTGTGTGCGTGTGTTTGCTACTTAGGCTATACTATTGCCGTGTGTGTATTTGCAATCTTACCCTGCCGATATTTAGACAAACACATAAAATAATAAGTAGTATTATTTTATAAGTATTATAGTTTTATGAGTATTATTTTCTATTTCCTTTTTCGCCCTCTTCCCATCAGTAACAGCATATCAACTGCACACTACAGTTCCTGTACCCTAACCGAAAGACGTCCTACCCCCGGAGTCTCTCTCCACGTCATGCTATGTGTCGGGTCGGGGCTGGCCCTCCGTGCCCGGGCCGGGCTTCAGTTCCTGGGGCTCCTGCTGCCGGTGACGGGGCGGGTTCAGACAGCCGGAACACGCAAGAGCCTTCACCGCTATGGCCTGTCTCGGGGCCGCGGGGGGGTCCCCAACCCGGGGCTGGCTCTGTGCCTGGATACCAATAGATACATCATGTACGTTTCAATATGAACGACCAGCAAATTGTTGTTACGTTGCAGATTTTGCACTTAAAGATGGAAGGGGACGTTTTTCGTTCGCCCCGCTTTGTTTTGATTCGATTGTGTTTTCGATTGAGTCCCATGGTTCTCATGCGTATGGGTATCGCTATTGCTCCGAACGCATGAGAACCGGGAGATTCAATCAACGCACAATTTAATCAAAACATACTGGGGCTAGTAGGGACAGCAGCGTCAAAGGCATAGTAAGCTATTTTTTATAGGAGCATTTTATTTATTATTATTTGTTGACAGTTTCTTAACATCCCGACACTGATCAATAAAGAAAAGCAGTGACAAAAGAACGCTGGATTGGCAGAACTATTGCTGAAGCTAGCAAGCTAGTCATGTGTTTCGGGGGATTGGCTTTGGAGGGAGGCCTGGAAGGAGGGGTGGTATTTTTTCATAAGAATTCTCATAAATTCCCATACTGCCTTTAAAATAGAGAAAATACGGTATCACAAAAATATATTTCTTTAATAAAATTAAGATGATAGCTAGGACTATTCCAGGGCCTCTCTTAAATATTAAAGTGCCACAAACACATACTTTAATTGTACCACCTTTTGTTTAATTTTGACTTAATGTACAATACAGATATTCACCTGTGTAAGCCATGCCCCCCCCAGGCCCCAGTGCACCAGGTAGTCCCTGCAGAGCTCGCTGTGTACAGCAGCGTAGTACAGGAAGTCCACCAGGATCAGCGCCAGCACGAAGAACCCGTAGACCCACACGCCGATCACGGCCGCGTAGTCACTGGGAGGAAACTAAGGTCAGCTTTAAAGGAAAACTAAACTTTAAACAACTTACGTTGAATCTCAATTCACGCATCACCCAAACCCCCGTGTTAGGGCCAGGGGCGTAGGAATGAGCTTAACATTGGGGGGGGACACATATCGGTAACCTGACAGATCCGTTAATAGTTTGAAAAGAAATATGTCATAAATTAACTACACTGAAAAAATTCACAAATATTTTTTTTTCTACTAAAAAGATACATTTGTAAATGTAATGGAAAACACATTTTGAATGGCAGTAATGAACTGATAAATATCAAATCAATTCTTTAATTGCTCAATCATCCAGTTTTTTAGAATAAGAAGCGGTGACAAGTGTTGCGCTTTCAAAATAAAATAAAATATTTTTCTTTCCCCGGTATAATTTTTAGGTGGGACAAATGCGCCTGTCTCCAATATTGGAGGGGACACGTCCCCTCCGTTCCCCCCGGTTCCTACGCCCTTGGTTAGGGCCAAGGGGGAGGGTTAACATCCCCTTGAAAGTACGATTTTCCATGGGCAGCTTCGATGAAACGTGATGTAGTGGGTAATATAGAAACACTATGGATTGATCCTGTACCATATGATGTAGGGTAAGATGTCAATATTGACTCAAATTGGGTTAAACACTTGCTGTTGGATGAGTTCCCTGTTATTGGCCATTTTGTGTTACAAGGTCACATCAATCCCACATTCTGGCTCCAACACTTCATAAAATAATAATGTACTTTCTCTAGCCTAGAACAGTGGGCCTAGACTCAAATTGATTATATGGGTCCTAGTATGAAAAAGGAGGTCAACAACAAGGCAATTTGTTCCTGGATATTCCCAGCGGGTAATAGTTGCAATGTTTCAACCGTAATTAAGTCAATATTGTTTATTAAATGTCACAATTACGGCCGTATTGAGTCAATTAATATTATTGTTCACTCACACTTCCAAGAATAGTGTCAGAGTTCTGGGTTAACAAAGTCTTGCTAATAATACTTATTAATAATGCATGAACAATATTCAACCACGTCCATTTGGTTTGTTTTTATGTCCATCTCTTCTATGCACCAAAGAGCCGGGGACGGGCATCAGTCAGACCTCCATGTATTATTCAGTGCTCTATCGATTCCTTAATGCAGTAGGTGCATTTGGAGCTTGAATTATTAAACGCTTTTACAGCACGATAAAAGGGAAGGCCCTTTCAGGGATCAAGGCTTAAAAACAGTTAAGCCACGCTTCCCTGTTTATTTGACATGAGCACATTTTAAAGGGATTCTTCTCGTGAATTGCAGACTGTATCCGACGGTACCTACTATATGGCATTCAGAAAGTAGCATCTGAAAGATGGGGCTTACTTCTGAGTGTTCTGGGTGGAGGAGGAGGAGCTGGCGTTGACGTCCATGATGCCTCGGAACTCCGTCTCATTGCAGCAGTACTTGAAGGCCGTGTTGTTATGGTAACAGCAGAACAGAAGGGTCCTGTTGTCTGACAGGCGGGGACAGTGGAAGCCGAAGTGAGAGTGCCCCTTGTGGTCGGTGTAGGTCTCGCACACTCGTAACTGACTGGAGAGGGCTTCGGCAGTCGTGGTGGGAAGAGCGGGAGAAAGGGTGGAGAACGATTAGGTCATGGTTTGAAAACTGTAAGCCAATAAGATCATCGCGACCAGTCAATATGCCATCCAAGAAGTTGATCTCCTTGAACACCCTAAACGGTTATAATGTTGGGCAGTGTTTGAAGCAGTAAAAGATACCCCACGTATATGTTCTACATATCATCATAGACCATCCTGCTAGGGCGATAGGCCTGTATCCAAGAGGTATTATAGTAGTGGTGACCACATGTGTATTTCTGAAGTTAAAGCTAGGGTAGGCAATTTTGAGAAATCAGCAAGAAAGGTTATTTAGAAAGTTGGGCTCGTACAGGCCTGCGACAGCAAAAGATACACGATTTTTTTCTTTCTCAGAGCATTTGATTGATTGCTGTCGGGATGTAAAGAGAAGAACAAATATGATAAAAATGCTTTCAAAATAAATTGCCTACCCTAGCTTTAATAACGGGTTACTAGCATGCCTACAAAGCCCTAATGAGCTGCACCTGTTTTCAGCCAAACTATGAGGCCTTTGTGATAAGGGCCTATTCTTTAGTGTCAGCTAAGTGTGAGTAGAAGTGTAAGCGGCTACTTATTTAGAACTATACTGAGAAATTGAGGATGGAGATGTTACCAGCGGTGGAGACCAGGACGAAGATCGCCCCGCAGACATGGAGGGACCAGCGACGGTGTGACGTCATCTCGGGCTCTACATCGGAAAGGTGAGCGACGGCGGCCGGTCGATCGTTGCCTGGTGTCCGGGTCTATGATTCGATCTTCTCAAGTCTGGTTTTGGACTTACCCCGTTTGAAGTTACATCATAGCGGTCGATAGTAATTAAAGACCGGTCTTCAAGGGAAATTGTGTAGTTTTTTTTTTATTATTCCTTTACAGCGAGGGCTGAGTTCCAACGTGAAGCCTGCTCATAGAATGCTGTCGGAGGGCCACAGCAGCCAGATGTGTATAGGCCCTGGGTCAGGAACATCACGTGTATTGCACCCGTATTGACACCGTCCATCCGTCGGTCAATCTAAACCCTCACCTGCTCACAGCTGCAAAGAATGAAGTGAATAAGATATTCACCCCAGTTATTGTTGGTGGACAACAGGTGTACGTTTTCCAAAGGCTGTCCGCCAATGGGAGATCCAGCTCTATTTCATGCGTCCCGGTATGTCTGAGCTTCTTCCAATGTGTCTTCTGTCTCATCACCTGCAAAAAAAAAACAAAGATGCATTTCAGAGGACAGCTCAGATAGTGGACCATGGATCTGTTATTGTGCTCGTAAATATCCACATTTACAAAGGTTATAAAACGTTTCTTTGAACTACAAGTGCTTTAAGAGATGATCACAAATCTCTACATAATTCTGTCTTTCAATGCTGAATGTCAATAAAGATAGTGTGAGATAGAGTGTTAGTTTTCAACAATCACAAAAATGAGGTCAAGCACAAATAACAAAGCAATCCTCAGCATATATATTTTCAAAAAGTGCCACACTTCCATTAAATCAGCGCCTTAAGATTTGTGTTCACACTTCACTTTGATATGCTTTGTCAACAAGAAGCCAAGTCGAAACATCCTAGCTATTAAAAAGTTATGATGATGCAGGTTCCTACGTTTATATAAAATCAATACTTATCGAATGATTATGTTGCTGTCTGGTAGGACATCCACGCCATGGGAGAAAGGCGATCTGAAACCTCTCCTAGTTGAACCTCTGAGCAGACTTGGAGGTCTTTTGACATTACATCCGTTCCTTAAATATCCCTATCTCAGGAACAACTTCCTCTGAGAGGATGACACTTCATTAAAGCCATTCATTACAAACGAAATCAAGTGGAATTATTCATAAGCCGAACAACGAAGGGCACTCTGGCTTTCTCTCTTTTCTTCCGGTTTAAGGGGTCAAGAAAATGGGAAGACTATCGGAGAGATAATGAAGCCCATCGACAGGGCTCCTCTCTCTCTGTAGCTCGGTGGTTCAATAGAAGGTACGTTCACACTGCTGGCCCCCAACATTATGGGATGTACCCTAGATTTATGGGTAGGTAGGTTTGAAGAAAACAAAGTCACAATAAGATGTACCAAGGTGGACACTGTCAATACCACCTACCTGTCATCTTTCTTTGTTTAAATGAACCATCTATTATGTGAATGTGTATCTTGGCATGTATACTCATAAGGAGCTCCCTGTGTACAGCAGCGTAGGACAGGAAGACAGCGTAGTACAATAGCGATAAGGTGAAAACGTTTAATATCAATTCATATGGTTTGAGTGCAAACCTGGTGTCTCGTTAATTACACAAACAAGAAATGTTCTATTTTGGTGCTCAAAGCAGCACTGATATTTCGTGCAATGTGGTTTGATTTACAATATCATAAACGTTCCATCATCTGGCTTTGCCCCGCTATTGTGATTTCAAAAGGTCTCCAACGGAATTCCCCGTAACCCTGGCTTTCTGTAACCATGTTTGTTGAAACACTTTTCTCTGTCCTAAAGTGCAATCGATTTCCAGGTATTTAAAGGTGATGTATGTAAGATTCATAAGCTGAACTTTGAGGGTCATTTGTTAGCTGTTAGTGAGTGAAATGCTATGTGATAATATCTCTTCGGAGTTGACTACACCTGCCTCTGTGGGAGCCCCTTTAGACTTTTTTAAGACCGCTCCCATGTCATTTTTGACTAATCAGGGCATCTTTCCACTGATTGGTTCCTTGAATCTATCTTTCCTGTCAATCACAGGTGCGTAGTTGCTACACTTTTCAATGGCGGAGAAGAGTGGGGACTGAGGGAAAGATCGTTCTCTTTCGCTCTTTTCTGTTCTCTCTCTCTCTCTCTCTTTTTAAAACTCCCAAATCTTACTCACTGCACCTTTAAACGCTCCGTGACTGTAAATTACTCCATTCTCCTGAACTCCTGAAGAACATGTTTTCCTAATAAGGAAGGAAAAATAATGATGGACATCACGTCCACAATGTTTTCATGTAGACTACGTTCGGGTCATGAATAGAAAACAATCCACTCACCTCTCCACTTCACAAGGCGGGAGGGAAAGTAGCCGATATTCCTCTCCTCAAATCTCTCTCTTCTCCTTCTCTCAATCCCTTTTCCACGGAGGGTCTGTTCATACCGGAGGACTGATCTCTCGCAGTGTAGTCGGAGATAAGGAGAGAGAGGAGAGGAGAGCAGAGGAGAGAGGAGGGGGGGGATGGAGAGAAAACTCAGGAGACTGGAGGGGAAGGAAAAGATAGTAGATTCCAGCAAGAGAGAAAGAGAGAAAGAAGAGAGATCTGCGATAAACGGGGCAAGCCTTACGTATGAGGGGCTGCCACGGCTAATCTAAACAGAATATACCAGCCGAGGTATCGTAGTGGGCCCACATTGGAGGGTCCACATACAGCTGTGGTGGGTGAAATGATGTATTCCTAAAGGGGTGTAGCTGTTGTACTTCCTATCATTTCTAATTCATGTGCGCTAATGCACAGCATGTGGTAGTTGTGGCTTTAGGGACCGCTGAATCTCTGTTATGGTGATGAGAATCAACATCGTACAGATTGGACTTGGACTCTGAGGGAATGTGGGGATCAGGATGTGATTGGACAATATTGATTTTTCTCCACTAGTAAAGTCCCACTTCAACTTGTGCATAGCACAGTTTTCTATGCTCATAAATATTCTATACTGTAAGGACATGCTTGTTCAAGCATTGACGCAGATACAAATGTAATGTCTCAGCATTTTGCAGGTACAATTTTAACTTGTTATGAAATATGTTACAAAATGCATTCAACCTGCTCAGGACTCAAAATTGATTCTTCTTTCTCTCTTTCTATCTTTATCTCCATCCCTCTCTCTCTCTCTCTCTTTCTCTCTCTCTCTCTCCAGCCCTCTTTCTCTCTTTCACTCTTTCTTCCAACTTGCGACTCTGGGCCCCTCGCCAACCTTCCTGATCCATAATCCCCTTGTTTACGTGTGTGTGTGCGTGCGTGCGTGCGTGTGTGTGTGTGTGTGTGTGTGTGTGTGCTTGAGTGAGTGTGTGTGTGTGGCGGCTGGGAAGTCTCCATGCGTTATCGCCTGAATATTCACCCATGATGGGTGATTTAGATTTAGAGAATCGATGACACATTGCGCATCCTCAATAAAACTAAGCCTATTCTGAAAACAGGCTTAGTTTTAATAAATATTAGGATGCACCATAGTTCGCCGCTTAGTCATGCACCACAAAGTAATTTATCAAAATGTGTGCACGTTGCCTGTATTTGGGCGCATATTTTAGGGCTTGTCATGCAGGTCTAATATGAGGATTGAAGCTCACTGTTTTGCACCGTATTGTGGCAATAGAGCGGACTCTAATTGTAGCCCTGCGGCACATAGCTCCCCAGTGGTTTTACCGGGCTCCTCGGATACCAGTTAACGGGTAGTTGTTGTTGTTGTTGTAACCATGGGTACACCTGCTCTGTAAGGCCGGTTCCACTCAGAGCAGGTGGGGATCAGAACACACGTCAGAGCGTTCCTGAGCGAGCGATGTGAAGACGGACTCAACCTGTGAGGCCTGGTTATCTAATCTACCACAGGTGTTCCACCCTGCCCCAGAATCCAATCAGTCTGCCCCGGGCCAGGTGAGGCTGCTTAAACCGGCTGCAACCACACATGCGCCACTCTGATGACCAATTACATTCCGATTCAGAGTTTATTTTGTTACATCTTAGCGTACAAGTACACAAGAGTAGAATCATTATGCTTGGTTCCTTAACAATTCACATAGCAGCAACAATACAAGATCACGATAACAAAGTAAGTCATAAAAAGTACAAATAAGTACAAATAAGTTGCAGCATCTATAAAAGATCACAATAAAACATAAAGAAAAGTAGGTTAATGTCATGAATCGCTCAGATTTCATCTCTTTGAAATGCTCTGTCTTTGCCCGGTTAATGGTTTCTCCAGCGTGCTGCTCAACAGGAGTGTGAATGGAGGTATTAAAAGCGGCGTCCCAGTATCACACCGACCTTCACGTGGATGGAGATACGTCTTTACGAAGGCGCGCGTCATGGCTCGGATGCGCTATTTTTATAATATTTTTGTTTTCTTTTTTTCTTTCTCTGCCTCCCTTTACTTTCCGTGACGTTGAATTCCTCAGCAGTCAGAAACTGGAATTACCACATTCTTTGTCTCACATTTGAATCTCGGTTACAGGATAAATCATCGTAATGCTACTCTGTTTAAAGTTCACTTAACCAGCTAGTCTTGATAAATGGTTTTGATGAGAACACAGAGAGAGAGAGAGAGAGAGAGAGAGAGAACCCCATGTTTACCTGTCTCCCTTCCTTCCCGGGTCTCCCTTCAGTTCTGGTAATCCCGGGGGCCCCTGGGAGGAAGGCGTCATTCATGACAAGGTCACACCCATGACTCACAGGCAGGTCTCTACTTGTGCGGTGAAATTACAAAACACCTTGAAGGACTCTCTATAGCAACCCTAGTTAGGATCTATCCAATACTCACTTATAGAGAGAGAGAGAGAGAGAGAGAGAGAAATTCTGCTATGTCTGCACACCAACAGTTTCCGTCTACTGCTGAGCCAGTCTTACTGTAGCTTAGCCGCTGATGTTACAGAAAAGATAGCACTGCTTTAATCACGATTAGTCAAATGTTTCAGCGGACCAACCCATGCAACTTGTCCCAATTAAAAGGACATCTTCCGTTGTGCTTCCTCTCAGCCCTTAAGCCTGCAGGTCATTTGCATCAGTAGCAGACGATGAATTTCTTCCAATTTCTACCGTCAGCAACAAAGTACTGTTCCCAGTGTGGTGTCCGAACGGGCCAGTCACAGCCCGTCCTTAAGAGGATGGGGAAGTTCAGGTATCAGGTTGGAGGTGGTGAAGTTTAGGTGTTGGATGTGGTGAAGTTCAGGTGTTGGAGGTGGTGAAGTTCAGGTGTTGGAGGTGGTGAAGTTCAGGTGTTGGAGGTGGTGAAGTTCAGGTGTTGGAGGTGGTGAAGTTCAGGTGTTGGAGGTGGTTAAGTTTAGGTATTACAGATGGTCAAGTTTTGGCATAAAAGATGGTTACGTTTAGGTTTTAGGAGATGGTTAAGTTTAGGTTGTAGAGATGGTTAAGTTTAGGTATTACAGATGGTTAAGTTTAGGTGGTTGAGATGGTTAAGTTTAAGTATAGGGTTAGAGATGTTTAAGTTTAGGTATTAGCCTCATCCCGCACTCTAGCCATTGAGACACATAGCTGTTTTGGTGAAAAACGTACACAAAAATGTGTCCAAATTTCAATATTTGGGTACTTCCAGACACACCTCATCGGAAATATTTTTCGTTGAGTAACATGAAGGGCGGTTCAGAGAAAATAAGGAAATTAATTTATCCAACGCTATTGGTAAAAATGGAAATAATTGCGTGTGGAGTAAAAATAACGTGACGTCATATGAACTTGATAATTTACATTGACTCAACATCACGAGTCGACAGTGAAGTTGTCTCCCTCCCCCGTCGAATGTTGGAACTACATCTCCAGATCAAATACGTGACATTTGATAAAATAGTTTTTGAAATCCATATCTAGAAGATTTGCAGTATATATTATTTAACCTTTTTTTTTTTTACATGACGCACAACATAACAACAAAAATGTAAAAGTTGCCCTAATTTGTATATTTATTACTTACGTTGCATTTTTTTATTAAAATTGCACCGCCCTATTTAGTGTTACTATTTACTTGATTTTTATTTTCACACTTATTGGGGTCTGTCCTACACCTGGCATTGTAACGACTTTATAATTGTATTCATTGCATTGCTCCATTTCTTTCTCCAATCAAAATGGTCTCGGCGATCGATTACCCTTGCCTGGCCGGTCCCGCCTTGCAGCCAATGGCATGCGTGGCACAATACACCAACACGGAACCTCCGCATCCTGCTGCCAGCAGTGAGTGATCAAAGGTGCACCACTTCGGTCATTTACTGAAACTAAATGAATTTAGTACAGTCGCTCCGCTTTGCTCCTCCTAATTGATCAGCGGTGTTTATTAGTGTTTTGCTTTTACCTGTCGTGTCCTGTAGCAGTACTTGTACTTCGTGGTAAACATTGCATGTCCGCAAGAAAACGAACCCGTCGCTCTCCGGGAGACGTGCCTCTGGAAGCGGACATGGAGATCGGGAAGAACGGGGAGAAGAGGCACATCGCGGCCCTGATCCTCGCTAGAGGAGGCAGCAAGGGCATCCCGCTGAAGAACATCAAGATGCTGGCCGGGGTGCCGCTCCTCGGGTGGGTGCTGAGGGCTGCGGCGGACGCCAACATGTTCGACAGGTGAGATCATGGGACTCCGCTGTGGATCATGGGACTCTGTGTACTGCCCGCTGTGGATCGGGTGGAGGTGTGTGTGGTGATATGGGGGGAAAGTGTAAATCGATACGTGACGACCTGCGCTGCTAGATTTAGGGATTTGATTAGGATACTTTCTTGGCAACTTCTAGTGATGAAGTGAAAAAACTTCCCTTACCCCAGTGCCATGGCCCCATCTACATGAAAAATATTAAATATATTCATTGAGCCTCAGTTGACTTTAATAGTTAACACTTGTCCGGCCTAACGTTTTCTTGTTTCACTGGCAGACTTATGGTTGTAAAAAGCTTAGCTAAAGGATCCTCTATTGTCGCGAAAACGGAGGAGGAACATGGCGCAACAGTTAAATTAAATTGATAGAGAACCCCCAGCGCCTTTGTATGCTTGTCATGTTGCGGGGCCTTTCTTCCTTTTGTGTGGCCTCTTGTCGTATACTACTTTGTTCCTTTTATTACAATTTATTCCGAGATGCGTTGTCAATACGGTTCAAAGAATTTCCACTACCTTTTAAATTTAAGCCATATAGCAGATGCTTTTATCCAAAGCGACTTACAATAGGTCAAACAATATACCGCCAGCTTGCTTTGTCCCTTTCTTCTTATTTCAACTCTTTGCATTTGGTGTAAGTGACTAAAGTGTAGTACATCTTCAAAGTGAATATTTCCTGTTTGAATGAATCGTCTCGCTGATAACAATAAGGGGCCACACCCCGTGCTTGACGTTGTGCCCATCGCCCCGCTCTGCTTCATCCCCTCCAGTATCTGGGTCTCCACCGACCACGAGGAAGTCGCGAAGGTGTCCCTGGCCTTCGGGGCCAAAGTTCACCCCAGGAGCCCGGAGGTCTCCAGAGACTCGTCCAGCTCTCTGGAGACCATCCAGGAGTTTGCCCGGCTGCACCCAGGTAAAGGGCGTCTGCAGCAGAGTGCATCATAGGAGTTTACGTTGGGAGAGTCCTCAAGAGAGTGCTGTAAATGTACATATACCGTAATGCTTAAAACTTTGAAACGCTGTGGCATGTTTCAAACACAACAATGTCTCCCTGTAATGACAAATAGTTTCTCAATTAATTATAAAGAAATTGAACAAACGTGAAAAAACATTCATTCCAACACAACAACTTACATTCCGGAGCTCCTATGCTTACAATCGCGATTAACTATTTGCAAGTTTAAAAAAGCCAACATATTCTTTATTTTACGTCATCAACACCTTTACCCAAGTCCTGCCCCTGGAATCGCGATGCCCTTTAATCGCATTTACATGAAAATGAAACCCCCAATATCTGTAGGGTTCGAGAGGTGACATTAAGGTGGGAAACCTGGATTAACGCGCGGACCATGCCGGGAAAAGGTTCAGAATAAAACGGGCATACCTGGCAGTGTAGACACGCTTAGCGTTGAACCCTGATCTCTAATCTGTGATTCCACACGCCACCTTGTCCCTCAAACGTTCCACCGGCACAAGGAGAGCGGCGGAGCTGAGTCCGCGTTCCCCCCCCGCCTCCGCGACCGCTCCGACCACTGTCCTGGTTTGTTGTGTTCCTCAGAGGTGGACGTGATCTGCAACATCCAGGCCACGTCGCCCTGCCTGCACCCGTTCCACGTGAAGGAGGCCCTGGAGAAGATCACGCTGGAGGGCTACGACTCGGTCTTCTCCGTGGTGCGGCGCCACCAGTTCCGCTGGCTGGAGGCCAAGAAGGACAGTGAGTACCGGCCCCGGTGTGGGTCGCGCACGTTCGGACGGCGTGTGGCTCAGGAGGTAGAGAGGGTGGACTGGTAACCGGAAGGTTGCTGGTTCGATCCCCGACTCCTCCCCGAGTGTGGAGGTGTCCCTGAGCGAGACGCCTCTCCGTGACCGCTCCTGACGAGCCGGCTGTCGCCCTGCGCGGCCGACACCGCCGTCGGTGTGTGAATGTGTGCGTTATCGGGTGAATGTGAGGCAATATTGTAAAGCTCTTTGAGTGGCCACTGGTTAGAAAAGCGCTACAAAAATGCAATCAATTTACCATTTACAAACTTACCGGATAAACACTGCGTACGTTGTTCCCCACCCCGTCACATAAACACACATTATTATATGACCCCGGGGGGCACGCAAAAAAAATCGTGAGCCCGGCGCAGGGCGTTGCTTAAGGGGTTGACCTTTGACCTTTGACCCTTGACCCTGTGCCGACGTCCGCAGCCGACGGCGTGACTGCCCCTCTGAACTTGAACCCCAACAAGCGGCCACGGCGGCAGGATTGGGACGGGGAGCTGTGTGAGAACGGATCCTTGTACTTCACCTCCAGGGACCTGATCATGAACGACGGAGTAATGCAGGTAGGATCTCTCTCTCTCTCTCTCTCTCTCTCTCTCTCTCTCTCTCTCTCTCTCTCTCTCTCTCTCTCTCTCTCTCTCTCTCTCTCTCTCTCTCTCTCTCTCTCTCTCTCTCTCTCTCTCTCTCTCTCTCTCTCTCTCTCCCTCCCAGGGTTAGCTGTAGTGGTACCATTGATCTCACCCGTCGAGTTGGGCAGGTGAATTGTAATCGTTTAAAAATGCCACATCCATCGGCTCATAGTGAGAGAGAATATCCTATGACTCACTTATGACCAATCAGGGTATCTCTTACTTGATAGCCTTGTCTCTCTTAGCTTTTGTCTGCCCTCTCTTTACAACACTCAAACCTTAAATACAGCACCTTTTTCCACTGGTTAGTGTTTTACTATTTAGTCTCATTTTAGACCCGTTTAAAGCGACAGGGATTTCTCCTTAGACAAAGAAATGACTTACAACAGGTAGACGGCGGACATTGGGGATTGAACTCACAACCCTTCAGGCCAGGAGTAGACACTCTAGCCATTGAGACTATCCTGCCGCGTCCACATCCATTAAGCACATTAAAAAATAAGCTTAAATGCTTGTTCCGCGGCCCATATCCCAGCACAAAGATATCATGTTCCTATTCATGTCATATTAGTGATATCCTATTGTAGTTCATTCGTTTCGTGTTTCTGGCCAAGGGAGGAAAGATGGGCTACTATGAGATGTTACCAGAGTACAGCGTGGACATCGACGTTGACATCGACTGGCCGGTCGCTGAACAGAGGGTGCTGAGGTGAGAACCGCTCCCAATCTCGAACTGTGTTTCAGAACTAATGCGTCACCTGCGAGTTGTTTGTAGTATGTATTTTCTATTGCATGTCTAGGATTGTTCTGTTATTCTAAAGGTTGGTTGGAACGTGCGTACGGCAAATTGGCTTGAGGCTCCTCAGCATTCAAAGTGCAGCATTAAAAGCACAAGTATAGTACACTTATTATTAAGTGTAATTACAATTTCTTTAGATGTCAGGTGATTATTCGGTGAACAATCATCGTTATTATCACCGCATTCATTTCACAGTCCCCTAATTTCACACTCCTCCAAATCCTGAATGTACCGTGTGTGTAAACCATAGTTGACTGAACTCTTCTTTTAACACAGAATCGTGACCAGAGTGTGAAAGATTCACAGATAATTTATAATAATTATTGAAATGATTGAATTACCTTTTTGTTTTTTAATTGAATTTTAAAAACAAATGTTTCATAATTGAATTTTTTACATTCCATACATTCTTTCTCAGCAACCATTTTGAAAACGACAAACAATCAGTTTCCCCCCCCCCCCCCCCCAGGTTCGGTTACTTCGGCAAGGACAAGCCGGAGGTGGTGCAGCTGATGTTCTGCCACGTCTCGGGCTGCCTGACAGACGGACAGACAGCGCTGTCGGCCTCCGGGGACGAGATGGTGCACATGAACACCCGCGACATCATGGGCATTCGCATCCTGAAGAGGGAAGGGGTGGAGGTAGGTCTGCACCACCACCACCACTATCATCACCACCACCACCACATCCACCACCACCACCACATCCACCACCGCCACCACCACCGCCACCGCCACCGCCACCACCACCACCACCACCGCCACCACCACCGCCACCACCAACGCCACCACCACCACATCCACCACCGCCACCACCACCGCCACCGCAGCCACCACCACCGCCACCACCACCGCCACCGCCGCCACCACCACCGCCACCGCCACCGCCACCGCCACCGCCACCGCCACCACCACCACCGCCACCACCAACGCCACCACCACCGCCACCACATCCACCACCACCGCCACCACCAACGCCACCACCACCACCACCACATCCACCACCACCACATCCACCACCACCACCACCACATCCACCACCGCCACCACCACTGCCACCAACACCGCCACCGCCACCACCACCACCGCCACCACCACCGCCACCGCCACCACCACCACCACCACCGCCACCACCAACGCCACCACCACCGCCACCACATCCACCACCACCGCCACCACCACCACCACCACATCCACCACCACCACCACCACATCCACCACCACCACATCCACATCCACCACCACCACCACCACATCCACCACCACCACTATCATCACCACCACCAACACCACCACATCCACCACCACCACCACATCCAACACCACCACCACCACTATCATCACCACCACATCCACATCCACCACCACCACCACCACCACCACCACCACATCCACCACCACCACCACCACCACCACTATCTTCACCACCACCAACACCACCACATCCACCACCACCACCACTACCACATCCACCACCACTATCATCACCACCACTACCACATCCAACACCACCACCATCACCACCACCACCACCACCATCATCACCACCACTACCACATCCACATCCACCACCACCACCACCATCACCACCACCACATCCACATCCACCACCACCACCACCATCACCACCACCACCACTACCACATCCACCACCGCCACCACCACATCCACATAAGCAACGACTCAGTGAATCAACAGTTTCTAATCCAGCGATGAGTGTCAGTCAATGAATCACTTTTCTCAGGCTTCGTGATCCAAGGCTCTGATATCCACCCGTACGGTCTGCAGCTGCCAAAGTATCTTATGCTTATAAAGCTAAATTAAATAAAAAATGAATGTATATTATGTACTACATCTCCTCAACAGGTGAGATGTTTATTTTCGACTCAACTATGTAGATTTTATTTTTTAATTTTTTACCAATGTAAATGCCACTCACCATGTCGAATCTGCTGCTCTACCTCTGTTCGCCTCTAGGTGGTGCTGCTGGTGTCGAATGAAGACGACATGTCTGAAGTGCTTTCTGAAAAGCTGGCGACGCGGACCGGTTGCGAGGTCAAGCATGTGGGAGAGGAGACCCTGGTGGATGTGGAGAAGTGGAGAGAGGAGAAGGGACTGGACTGGAAGGTGGTGGCGTTCATGGGTACAAAACTAATCTTATTCCTTGTTTTAGGACGTTTTATCTATGTACCTTTTTAAAATGTATTTACAACTGTTAATACAGCTTCGAAACTAAGCGCATAAACCGTGTCTCTTTAAGATAAAGAAATAGCAATTGATCTTCTTCCGAAAAGCATTTTTGAATATGACTTGCATTTACATTTAGGGCATTTTGCAGATGTTTTTTTTCAAGGAGACTAACAATAAGCACATTTGTCAGAAGAAAGAGAAACAACAATATATCTCTGTCGGTACAGGGCCCGACGTGCGCCTCCCAAAAATTGTATCCTTGCGTCGAGGCGACCCAGCAGCAAGGGCTGTGATTGGTCCGCTTATTAAAACCTGATGCAGAACCAAAACAGGTTTGAGACTGCGTCGAAGCGAATGTGTGGTCGTTGCGTTTCGTCGACGTGGAACCACAATCAGCCCTTAGGCCTTCAGGGAGGAGAACGGGTGGTGGGGAGCTGGGACTTTATACTATGATATTATTGAAACTTGACGGTGCTCCTCTCACCCAGTCTCTCTCTCACCCGTCTCTCTCTCCCTCTCCCCGTCCGTCTCTCTCAACCCGTCTCTCCCTCTCACCCCGTCTCTCTCTCACCCCGTCTCTCTCTCTCCCCCGTCTCTCTCTCACCCCGTCTCTCTCACCCGTCTCTCTCTCACACCGTCTCTCTCTCTCCCCGTCCGTCTCTCTCTCTCCCCGTCCGTCTCTCTCTCACCCCGTCTCTCTCTCTCCCCCGTCTCTCTCTCACCCCGTCTCTCTCTCTCCCCCGTCTCTCTCTCACCCCGTCTCTCTCACCCGTCTCTCTCTCACACCGTCTCTCTCTCTCCCCGTCCGTCTCTCTCTCTCCCCGTCCATCTCTCTCTCACCCCGTCTCTCTCTCTCCCCCGTCTCTCTCTCACCCCGTCTCTCTCACCCGTCTCTCTCTCACACCGTCTCTCTCTCTCCCCGTCCGTCTCTCTCTCTCCCCGTCCGTCTCTCTCTCTCCCCGTCCGTCTCTCTCTCACCCCGTCTCGCTCTCTCTCCCCGTCTCTCTCTCTCCTTCCCCCAGGCTTCGACGAGCCGGACGTGGAGTGTCTGAAGCTGGCCGGGGTCAGCGCGGTGCCCGGGGACGCGCCCGCCGTGGCGGCCAACGCCGCCAAGTACGCCTGCCACGCCCGCGGGGGGCGGGGCGCGGTGCGGGAGTTCGCTGAGCACATCCTCCTCCTCAAGAAGAAGGCCAAGTGTCAGATGGAGCGGGACCGCATCAACCGCAAGAACTTCTGAGGGACGGAGGAACGCCGTCTGGGACGGAGGTATAGCGCGACGGGGGACGGTGTACTGGACGAGGGCAAACGATTGTGCGATAAGGAGATTATTTGGTCTTGTTTAACGATCACAACTCTGTGATATTTTAGGAGGGTTTATCCTTTTAGTTTTTTGGGATTTGACAACATGTGGGTGAAGGATTTTTGTTTTTTTTAAAGCATGGCTTTGATTGTGTGTGCGTGCGTGCGTGGGATTGGTCTCCCATGTTGACCAGCATCCTCAGATTACCTCTGTTCTGGTGCTGTTTACCTGATTGTTTTGTGATTCTTAATTTGCTTTGAAGAAGATTTATGTTCTTTTTAATTTTAGTTGTATCTGGCGTGGAGTAGTGTCTAGATTCGACCACCAGAGGACGCTGATGTGTTGATATAATTTAAAACTCCCTTGTCGTGGCATTCTATCCTATATATCTCTGTTGTTTTTTGTTTTTTTTAAAACCTTGGAAGTGTATCAAAAGTTTTTTCGTTATGTTAAACAAGCTTGCATCAACTGGACTATTAATATTTGTATTTTCTTAACTTTCTCCTGTTAATGCTCTCTACTGCAGATTCTACAACCAAACTGAAATCTTCTTAACAGCATACGCATCTACTCCTAATTTGTTTTTTGGCAATGATAATCAATGGTTATGGTCACTGAATGAATAAAATAGAACATTATTTATCAATGTGTTCATTCTTTTGCGTCTTCAATTTAGTTGGTCAACAGGCAGCACAGGCGGTTGAAATTGGTCCAAATTATTTTGCGAGCTTCTTGATCTGATTTGTGTGTGATGTTTGAAAGGGGCATTGAACCAGAGTGTTAGCCTACAGCACTTACCGTTGTGCCATCAGGACACCTGCGATTCCGTTCTCTGAGGTTCCACTTGACTTTACAAGTCACATGATATAGAAATAAGAGATCACCGTTAAAGTTTACCTCTCGGCGGTATCCTCTACTTCGTGGCTGCACGTGACAGGACCTGAACCGCTAACCTGTGCTTACAGAACGTAAACCTACAGCACTTACACACTGCACCATCAAGACACATGCTACATTGTTCTCGGAGGTCATACTTGACTGCACAAGTTACATGATAGTGAAATAAGACATTAACCGGAAGGTAAACCTTTTGTTGGTGCCTTCTACCTGGTGGATGGTTGTGAGGGGACTCAAACCTGTGCCTACAGAACGTAAACCATCAGCACATACCACTGCACCATCAAGACACCTGATAGAGTCGCCTCAGAGGTCATATTTGACCTTACAAATCACATGATGTAGAAATAAGAGGCTTTCATATAGTAATGCATGCTGTTCGGGATGACTTTAACATCTAATTCTTACAAAATGCTCCAATCAAGCACTTGCAATCATCACAGCGGTGCCTGGTGACATGTTGAACCACAATATGGTGGAGTTTGTAGAAAATAATTAGATGATTGTTTTTAACTGCCTATGCAGTAATTCATGCACATTGGGGTTGAGTTTCGCATCTTATGACATAAAAAATAAAGTTAAACAACTTGAGAGTCCTAACAGGGGTAACTAGGGATATGTTCAACAAGCAACTAGTGGACTTTGTAGAAAATAATTTGATTTGATTATTTTATGAATTGTGTGGCTTCCATTGCGGGGTTCAGTTTTGTGGGGGGGTGACGTTGTGCACACCACCAGATGTCCCACACAACGGGAACTGAGTTACACGTCTAATGAACTGACTAAAGCTCTAAAGCACTCATCTCAGAGAAGATCTCCCCCGCTGATCTGCGTTGTGGTGGATTATGTATTATTTCCCAATTTTATATTTAGCTCTAAAAAGGATGATTGCGGTCTGGATCTCGATGACCTCGTGACCTATCGTCCTATGTCTGGTTGTGTCTGGTTTTGTGTTGAACTCGTGTTATCATTTCAGTTCATCGCTCTGTGATCTTCTGTCGTTTGCGTGAGAGTGAATTGGTGTCAGTTTATACATTAGCGGAGACGTCTTTGAGACGTTCTGCGGTTATACAATCAGGCCCATTTTCCGTTCAATTTACTTCTCTTGCGCTTAACTCGTTTTAAGTAGCTGAGGTGGGTGTGGCTACCTGGTGGTCCCCTATAGGCTGACCGTTACCGTAGTGATACCAGAATACAATCAACCAACCAATCATCTTCCCTTCGTCAGTTGAACAAATGTTTAGGGACCGCGATCATGAGTATTCCTCAATCTCTTGCATTTCCAATAGAGCTGGGAGAGAGAGAGAGAGAGAGAGAGAGAGAGAGAGAGAGAGAGAGAGAGAGAGAGAGAGAGAGAGAGAGAGAGAGAGAGAGAGAGAGAGAGAGTGTGTGTGGTGTGTGTGTGTGTGTGTATTTGAGATGACTATAAAATACCATTAGGCTATCATTCACAAACCCTTTTGTGCAACATTTAAAGGAAAATCTTGTTCATGTTTAATAAATAGACGAGGGGGCAATCCATTAAGAGCTCTTTAAAAACAAGAAGGATTTAAATGTAAGGATTTAAAAATCAACCCACTATCCTCCACCATGGGGGAAATTTAGGAAGGGGTTTGGCCAACAGGTCCCTCTGCTCCTCCTATTGGTCGGTCTTGAGCTCCGATTACCTGGTGCTGTCCCAGAATTCCTTTGGGCAGACCGCAGAAACTCAGGCAAAAGTTTCTTATCTACCGTAAAAACACGATGGTAGGAAATTGCTCACACAGCGGTCTGTGATTGGTTTAAACTTTAGGGGCTTTTACCGTTTCCCTCCCCCCTCGAATCCCTTCGCTATAACCTTCCGTTCCGTCAGTCATATTGATTTAAGTGAACAGTCTCTTATCTTATCTTATCAGGGTGAGTATAAGTAAGGGTGAAATGACACCAAATGAATCACTTCAGCGTGTCTGGATGAAGGGTAATTAATCTCTGGCGTAACCTAGGCGACAGCTCTTTAAAATGCTAATCACTCGGTTCATTTGTTTTAAGTCCTTCATTTTTGCGATTTTTACCTCAGTGTTTGCATTAACCTACAGGATCATGATCTTGACTTGTATGTTTCTCCGACTTGTAAAGAAATAAATAAAAAAAGTATGCGTTGAACACTATTTAAAAGATTGTCATTTTAGTTTAAGTTAAAATACAAATAATGGTCTTGTCTCACTTGTTTTAAGTCCTTCATTTTTGCGATTTTTACCTCGGTGTTTGCATTAACCTACAAGATCGGGATCTTGGCTTGTTTGTTTCTCCGACTTCTAAAGAAATAAATTTTAAAAAAGTATGCGTTGAACACTATTTAAAAGATTGTCATTTAAGTTTAAGTTAAAATACAAATAATGGTCTAAATAAAAAAGCTTGGGTTTTCTGGTGCCTAAAAAACCTAAAATAAGTTCTCTTTGTGACGTTTATCAACACTTCACTCTGCTAAACATGCTCCGAATGCTCCTTCGCCGACACTCCACTCCTTGTTCCCTCGCTCAGAGTGGAGTCAGAGGGGAAGGGTGGAGGAGGTCAGAGGTGGAGGAGGTCAGAGGGGAGGGGTGGAGGAGGTCAGAGGGGAGGAGGTCAGAGGGGAGGGGTGGAGGAGGTCAGAGGTGGAGGAGGTCAGAGGGGAGGAGGTCAGAGGGGAGGGGTGGAGGAGGTCAGAGGTGGAGGAGGTCAGAGGGGAGGAGGTCAGAGGGGAGGGGTGGAGGAGGTCAGAGGTGGAGGAGGTAAAGGTGGGACGGGGGTTACGCTCTGTGATGGCGCGTCCCTTGGTCCTGCCGTGAACCTTTGCTCGCGGTTGACCCGTGGCCTGCTCTGCGTGCTGGAAGAGAGCGTGGTCCTTCAGTGGGAGAGGAGACCACAGGGTCTTTAGCCTGGGACCACAGCTTCCACCAGACTATCACTGGGTCACACTGGCTCAGATGTTAAAAGGTCACACATTACACCACCAGGTGTGAGGGTGATTAGCCATGACAAGTCGTTGGAAATTTGCCCTTCCCTGTGCCTAAGTGACATCCCAAGTGGGAGTGACACCCTAGATGGATGATGGATAGATCAGCAACACCTGCAACAGTCCACTGGGTAGGCTGGTAGACTGATCCACGCAGCAAACATCTAGGGGGACACTGGTGATGTCACTAAAACACAGGAAAAGGCAGATTATCAAACTGCTTGTAATGGCTAATCTCGCTCACACCTGGTGCCATAATATCACCCCTTTAAGTCAGGGAAGGTGATGTAGAGATAAAGAGAGCTCTGAAACGAGCCCACAGGGCAGACTGACTGGAAGGGGGGCCCAGCCTTTTGACAGAGGGGGGGGGGGGGGTCTTTTTATTTAAATATAAAGAAGCCTCACCACCCATGCCCCATTTGATTCTTTTCCAGTTTTGATTTGAAGCACGTCGTTTTCTTTTTATCGAGCAAATAATCGAAAGTCTAGTCACCACGCGGTGGACACTGTTCCCCTTCAGACCTGCATATTCACCTTTTACCTCTCTCCGTCTCAGTCTGATTAAAACCAGTAAAACCTCAAGGACACTCTCTGTCGATTTACATCATGGTCAAAAAAGAGAAAAAGATGATGAAGAACTAAACTTCGGCGCCCTTGAGCTCAGGGTTGTTGGCGCGCGGCTTAACGGTCGGGAGTGGCGTCTGCCCTTCGCCGAGGACAGACGGACGGATGACAGACACCGCTGCGGTCCCTGAGTCCTCGTCTCCTGCTCGACGACAGACGACCTCTCTGCCGTCTGCCCTGGGGGCCGGGAGGGCGAGGCGGCCACAGGACGGCCACGGGACGGCCCGACCTCGTCTCCTCAGCATCATCCCATCATCAGCGTCGAATGAACGCCAAGTCCGCCGTAAAACTTGTTTAAAGTCCAGATTATCGCAAGGTTTGTACGCCGGTTAGCGAATGCAAACCAGCGGATGCTTAAAAGCGTACAAACATTGCGATTCTAGGACTTCTAGTAATTCTAGTAACAACGCACGGATGAATGATGGTCATTATCGTTGTGTGGACTAGCATCAATATTTGGCCTGTTAGGCCCATTGAGACTGTTATGGTGATTAAGGGCTATGCAAATAAAATTGAATTGAATTGAATTGACTGTTCTGTTAAGACGGTATCTGTGACACGATGTTATGCAAAACACATCCGTTGTCTCCGATGTGGTTCGGATGTGGTCGGTTTCCTTGACGACGCAAGTCAATGGAACGACGGTGTCATTGAGTGACCTCCACAGGGGAGGCAGTCGGGGATTCGTTCATATTCCAGTGAAAGCGCCGGTCGTGGATTAGATACAATCACGGGGAAAAGCCATTATTTTGTCATATTTGCATTTTAGCGGTTGCAATCTGGTGACTGAAGAAACAATTAAAATTAAGTTTGAACCGCACACAGCAAAACATCTGTTGGCTCGGGAACATAAAATAGCTTGCCTCCGTTTTTAATTTGAACAAAAAGAGAAAAAACAGGTTTCCTTTAGCTTTTTATTCAGATAGCAGCGGGTTCATCAGCCCCCCCCGCCCTCATCCTCCCGCCTCCATCCCGTCACCGTGGTAACACATTGCTCTTTGCGCAAAGCCACGCAGACAAACAAGTTCACGGTAAGGATTCCAATGTACACAGACATTAAAACTGCGGAAAACAAACGCACCTCTGCTGTCTCGGGACTTTGAGGCCATCTCTCAAACAAAAAACACAAACATGTTGGCAGATAACATGTGTGTGATAGGCCAGCACCAGAACCAATACGAGACCAGTGTGTTCCAGTCAGGATATCAGGGTGTTTCGACGTTTATTGTTCATCAATCTATGATAGAATGACTCAAATGAAACGATTGATTTGGGCTTGCCATTGAAAGCAGAAGGCAAGTGAACCTTTTTCGCTCCATTATCTTTATTTATTTTTTTATTAACTATCCGTGTTGATGCATTTTAAACCTATAGATGGCAGCGAACTCACAAATTGTATCTAGTGTTGGCAACACCACACCCGGCCCACAGACACACATGCACACATACAACCACACGCACACACACCTTTTGTGCTCCCCATCTACCTGGAGGGAGACATTCTAGGAATTGTAAACACACACTGATAAATAATACTGACCGGTAAAAAGTATAAAATGAAACAAAAGCGACAACTGAATGAATGGTAAACTATCGGTGCATGGGCCTCAGTCACATCCCAACAGGAGAAAAAGGGCTTTGAACCAATTCAAAACAAACCCAGACGCAATAACTACATCCAACCGGCTGCCAAGAACAATAACAGTTGGCAGGTTTGCTGTCGGCCATTTTATCAGTATGATGAACCCCCTGGGCGAGAAAGGGACAGCCTTCCGTTCAGTCTTTCCTATTCTGTCCCCAATTCGTCATGATTTTTAGGTTTGAGAAGAATATTTGTCCGAATATTTGACCTTAAAATCAATTTGAAATACTTGGTGGTTGATTTGAGACTTTTTTTTACTTGCATATTAAAATTTGCCCGCAAAAAAATATGAACTGGGAGGTGTAGAAGTTTTGGCATTTTCACATCGATTCAATCACTTCCCTGATGGTCTTGTGCCAAACTCAACCAAAAGCAGTTTTTCCCTCTTGAATCAATCCTTTGCGCTTTTTCTTGAGTCCGCGGATAAATGATGGCTGCCAAGAAATGACGAGCAGGTTGTCGATGAAGTCAATGGATCACGGAACGCGTGATCTATCGATTACTTTAGTCTTACCTCACGGCAACCCTCTTTTTTTTTGTTTTTTAAATAGCCTACATTCCTTCATTTTTAACGTTCCCCCGTTACAAAGTGAATCCACGTTTGTCGTCGTTGTGGTCGACAACCCGCTGCTTTTGTTTTCATTTTTTTTGTC
>NC_136937.1:2043527-2058527 GCF_949987615.1 Pollachius pollachius
CTACCCTACTTTTGTGGGGTGTCACTTCCCCTTTTAACGATCCATCTGTCCGCTAATAATCGTTCTACACATGTGTCCGTAACCCCGCAGACGTTCAGCGAGAATCGTAGGAGCAGGACTGGTGCTTGTTGAGCTAACCTGCGAGCTAAAGCCGATTAGCCCAACGTGTGCGCAAAAAAGTGAAACAAGAACCTGGAGAGGAGGGGGGTTACCCTACAATTGGGAGGTAACGATTATTATCCGACAAAAAACGTTCTACACATTTGTCCGTCACCCCACGGCCGTTCAAGCGTGTGTCGTCGGCGCGGGGGTCAGTTTTGTGCGTTTGTGCGTTTTGTGCGTTTTGTTCGTTACCTGGGCATCCAGCTCCATGATGTGCGCCACCTTGTTCCAGCCGAAGCCCACGAAGCGGCGGTCGTACTCGGGGCTGTCGCGCCGCACCATCACGTAGGGCTCGAAGTCCGCCTCCCACTGGACGCGGTACGGCGTGGTCGCCGTGCGCCACTTGGCGAAGTTGGTGGGGGCGTGGCCTTTGGTCCACACGTGGTACCTGGGGGGGGGCCGAGGTAAAGACTCAGTTTGTACGGTCATTTGGTAGGGTTTCAAATAATCAACCCATCAATATTTGGGATTATTGCCATTCTTTGCTTCGGATTGTATTTGTTTTTATTAATTATTTGTATGATATAGGATTCTATAAGACGGCGATTAATGGTTAATGCTGTCTTAGTGGAAGCCAATTAATGGCAAGAGTACAATGGAAAAATCGTACACAGAAGTTATTTCAAGCTCAATAAGTCATTCATTTTTGACAGTCAGCCAGTTCTGTTCATGAACCCAAATGTCCATGTTTCTGGGAAAACACCCTCGACAATCCGCTGGCAAATATAATTAAACAATTCAGGGTGACACATTAAACCAATCGCTTTTCTTGATAGAACAACCCCATTTTATTCGTAGATTTTGGCCCCGGGCCCGAATCGAGTAGACTGGCTGACCTGAAGGTGAACAACGTCCCCATGTCGAGCTGGGACAGCAGCTCAGCCTTGGACTTGGGGTAAGACAGGCGGTAGCGCAGCGTCTCGAACGCCGGCACCACCAGAGCCTTCTTACTGGTCGCCATGTCCAGCTGCACCACCGACTTCCTGCGCCCAAATAAGGGGAAACCAAAGAATGAACGCACATTCGTTCTAATGAGATTTTTTTTCGTAATTTAGAACTTGGATATCCAGGGATTACTTTAGAGCAGGAATCTCATTATACTGCTTAGGGAACGCTTTATTGCCGAGATATAATATTAATGGAATGGGATGAGTTTATTGCAGCAGTTTCATCTTAATGTATTGGGATCACTTTGTTTCATCTTCACTTACTTTAATTATTCATCTTAAACCTGCACAGGAACTTTTGTACCGCAGCTATTTACTCTATTAAAATGACCTGAACTGGAAAATCTTTCAAGATAAAATAAAATGATACATTTTTTTCACTATGATATGTTTTATTCGGGCCACCTTTGACAGCCACTGTTAAAATGAAGATGATATAGCGATATAACTGTAGCTACAACTCTGGCCACTAGAGGCTGCTCATGGAAACAACGTACATAGCGCAGGTTTAAGGCACAGGGATCACTTTATGGAACCACAGCTCATGGCAGTAAAACTGCCCCTATATTGACGCGTTAATAATATCACAGGATGTTTCCACATTGAATCATGACATTGATGATGATATTTCAGAGGACTGAGCGAGCCTAATGGGTTGGGATGATTTGAGATGGACAAAAGAAGTGTCAACACCATCCGTCTTCCATTGTTTCCAAATCACTTGCTGCTAAATGTGAACAAATTTAATAACGCTAGCCACGAAGTTGCTGGAGCACACGATTCATTCTTCTGTCAGAGGAATTTGCTCCATTATGTAGAGACTACAGGCTAAATCAAATACATACAACATTAAGACAATGATCAAATCAGACTTAAAAGATTTCTATTTTCAGTCCATTAAAGTTTTTCTTTCAAAACATTCCCGTTATTTATAACCATAAAAATGAAGGTATATTAAACTTTAGTGGTGAAACTATTTAAAGCCTTACAGCCACGATGCTGCGGTGAGATTAGATAGTGAAAGAGCGTATTTATCGAAGCACAGGCAGCGTTGAAAGGGATTGAAAGCGTGTCCGTTATTTTTAGGGTTTAATTAAAAGTATCACCTAGCCAGATATTTAAAATGGAAATCTCCTTTGTAGAGGCGTGTGCTATGAAGTAGCCCATTATTTGTTAAATATTTAAAAGCTCGCAAAATTATTCATGTGGTTTCAATTCACTCCCCTTAGAGGTTAATAGCGTGAGATTCATATTAAAATTGGCAGAACATTGTGATTTATTGGAAGGATCCGAATAAAAAAAAAGGAAAAAAGTGATATTATACCACCCATAAAGCTCACACGACGCACAGAGCCATGTTTCAGCAGACTTGGCGTCTCCGGCTAAAGAGACCTTTTAGCAAAGAAATGCAAAAAAAAACGACTTTGGAGTCAAATAACACATGGGTGTGTGTGAGTGTGAGAGAGAGAGAGAGAGAGAGAGAGAGAGAGAGAGAGAGAGAGAGAGAGAGAGAGAGAGAGAGAGAGAGAAAGAGAGACAGAGAGAGAGAGAGAGAGAGAGACACACACACACATAGTCAGAGAGAGAGACACAGTCAGAGAGAGAGAGAGAGAGAGAGAGAGAGAGAGAGAGAGAGAAAGAAAGAGAGACAGAGAGAGAGAGAGAGAGACACACACACACACATAGTCAGAGAGAGAGACACAGTCAGAGAGAGAGAGAGAGGGTGAGTGAGAGAGAGAGAGAGAGAGAGAGAGAGAGAGAGAGACACACACACACACATAGTCAGAGAGAGAGTGTGTGTGTGTGTGTGTGTGTGTGTGTGTGTGTGTGTGTGTGTGTGTGTGTGTGTGCGTGCACGTGTGCCTGTGCGTGTGTGTGTTATTAATGGAAAAGGCTTCTCATTATGGAGAAGAGAAAAAAAAAGGATAAATGTACCGGAGGCCATTAGCCGAGCTAAATGGGTTTGACCTCGAGGTGATCGTTATGAGGTTATCGTCGCTGTTGTGCACCGATTTACCTTAAAGAACTCAACAGGGGGCTTTCCCGCGGCGCCATTGTTAGTAAGTCTCTTTATGCGCAGGTGTGTGTGTCTTTGTGTTTGACTGTGTTCTCTCTCTCTCTCTCTGTTTGATCTGTTCTCACTCGACCTGCTCCCTCTTTCATCCATTGTCGCTCGCCCCTCTCTCTCTTTAATCCGTGCCACTCTACCCTGGTGCTGCAAAGGTTGGCGCTAGCCAGCGCATTGGGACACTCTCAGCGAAGCCATTCAGCGATTAGCCGATGACAATAACGCAGGCCCATATTTTCATCAACTTCCTCCAAGATGTCTGTCATTTAATATTCATCAATACACTAGTGTTGTTCCTCCACATGACCTTGTCTCTGAATATACCCCCACTGTTAGTCTTGTGGAGTAGCACAACCCGTGATCACGTCATATGGGATTCGGGATGCACATGTATGAAAAGGAAAAGAGAAAGCAAAAACCTATCATGGAAAATGTAAAAAAAGTTAAACATTTAACATGTTTTAGATCTTTAAGGGTTCTCACAGAGTGCTCGTTAAAAGAGGAAGGCATCGTCTAAGATATGAATCATCATCGCATTGAAACGACGGAACGGCGCGCCTCACCTGAGGTACTCGTAGAGGCCGTACATTGGCAGGAAGTCGATGTCCGAGAGGAACATGTAGGGCGTGTTGACGTGGCGCATCGCCACGTTGCGCAGCAGGTTGACGGGGTAGAACTGCCCCTCCTTGTACACGATGTGGTAGCCCACGTTGCCCCGCCCCATCAGCACCTCCGAGCCCTGGGCGTAGCGCAGGAACTGCTGCGCCTCGGCGTCCGACAGGTACAGCGCCAGGCTGATGGGGCCCTCCCAGTGCTTGCAGATCGCCTCCAGCATCTGCAGCCTGCGGAGTCGATGTGGGGGGTGAGGGGGATGGGAGGATGGATGAAATTAAAGGTTGTATCAGCGATGCTAGGCCGACCAAGATCAATCGTAGATCGCGTGTCGGTCTGGGGAGGTTGCTGTCATTTTCTTCAGCACAAGAGGGCGTGATCTACGGGACTAGTTCAACTGACTCTGTACGCGATTGGCTGCTTGCCGTCGCTTCCCTGTCGTCCCTGTGTTAGACCAGCCAATAGCGCGCCAGGTGGGGAAGCCAGCTTGGCGATTGGCTCCCGTAAAAACGTACCGGAAGCAGGAAGAAATGTGTTGCTCTTCTCCAGACCCTTCTGCAGGGCGAGTTCAAATTGCCGGCATAACGGGCGGGGGGTACCCAATCTAAGGCCGAAACATGAATGATCACATTCATCTGATCTTTCCTCACGATCCGCTAGCTGCCCGCCCCCGTAAGCAGGCCGTCAAAAAAACACGTCTCTGTAGGCAGCTTGTGCTCCGAGATCGTACACAAAAACAAATGGTACTACCAACCACTCAAATCCAAAAGAAATAGTATTCCAGCCAATCACCGACAAGGGCTGGGTGTTGTGGGGTTTTGCGCTGCGTTCATGATTGTTTTTTCTGCATGCACGAAACGAGGAAGGGAGGGGCGAGCTGGCTCTGTTTGTTTGGGATCTCGCTTCAAATACCAACAGAAGTTACGTCAGCCAACATCGCTGATCCAACCTTTAAGGCTGAACGATTAATCAAATTCGAAACGACATTGCATTGTAATAGAACGCGATTTGCAAATTGCAAAGGCTACTGTTTACTCGAGGCTGTTACTGACTGGACATCAGTACGATTTGTATTTATTCTTCTTTTACAATTCAATAGCTAAATAAAGATGCTGTAATATCAATTCATGCATCAATTCATCTCAACACATGAATTAAGGCTTCCAATGTTGTGTTGGTCATACTATAGAATGATTCATTGCTTGTTTGGTGAATAATACAGAACATAAGGAACTTTAAGAAGATATACTTCTTACTACAAAACCGCAAGCGCAATATTAATATAATATATATAATCGAAATAATCGCAATTCGATTATTTCCCCAAATTGTTCAGCCCTAGATGAGTTAAAGTTAAGAATTTGTAAACGAGGGGTGCAGCTGAAAGGGGGTGGGGGTTTACCCCCTGGTTGTCAGTCGTCTACCTGTGGGGGAAACTGGGCAGGATGGAGATTAGCGGCGTGCTATTTGTATTATCTTGCGTCCCTCGCGGGCAGCAGTGCTGTGATCCGGGCTGCTGTCATAACAGCAGCGTGAGGATGACAGTTCTAATAACGCCGTGTCCGAAGGGCTTTTGTCTGAAATTGTTCAAAGGAAATAGTTTTTGTGCGGGGGGGGGGATTTGCTTGTGTTGTTCAAAATGCCGAACCCATGCCTATCCCCTAATGACATGGATTCAAAATCGCTGTCGGTCACAACCCATAAGAGCAACCGATATAAAAAATATGAAAGAAAACATTAAACTGCCGAAAGTGAAATAGTTACACCTCCAGATAAATAAGTATAACGTGGAAAACAGAATAGATGATGTTACTTATTTATTACTTGCCAGTGCAATCTCGAATATCTCAGTTTTGTTGCCTTTCCCGAAATATATACCGTAATTAAAAAGGTACGCTGTCACATACACACAGATAAATACACACACGCTAATCACGCACTGCTTGTCATTTGAATGCACGGCGGGAAAGTCACCACCGACATCCAGGTCATATCTTTGATAGCACTGCGAGTGTCAGGGCTGTCATCAGCGGGCCGAAGGCCTCATTCGCGTTGTGCTATCTTATTCGGCACTAGAGACTATGCCAGTGACTTATCCGGCATTTCTTCAAATGAAAATCTTTGGAGACCTACGAGAAGGCCGCTTTGAGATGGCTTCTTACTGGAAACATTACTCAGCACAGCAATGGAAAAAAACTTTGATCGGTCGAAATGGGATTGCTTTGTGGGTAGACCTCCAGTGTTTTACAAAAGATTAAGCAAATTAAATAGTCATTAGTGAACATTTAGAGGAGGCTTCTGTCTAAATCGACTTGCCGTGCATACAGATCCAAGTCATTAAGGAGCAGGTAGAGCTTGTAGAGGTTTAAACATCTTGATGTCTGGATCTGTACAGCCAGCGTTTGTATATGTTGCCCTTAATGTACATTTAGCAGATGCTTTCAAAAATGCAAATGCTTGTAAATTTGTCATAAGAAAGTGAACAAAAACATACCGCTTTACAGTAAGAATGCTCATAGAACCAAGTGCGAAGCACTAACCATCGCTAGGTTAACCCATTCCCCGTACACAACAATGATAGCTAGGATAAAATGCTACACAACTAAGTACTATAACTAAATATGTATATGTACAGCGAGCGTTTTTATGGCCAGCGGTTGTATATGTAAAGTAAGGAACAGACTCTCCATCCCAGCGCTGATCCTTTACCCCCCACAAAACCACGACACAAGTAAGATACACGCAGGTCAGTCACCTCATTCACATGCTATCGGAGCGCTTTTGTTGCCGTTCACGTGTATTAGGCCTCAGAATTGAGATGACAACAAACCGGCCCTCGCCCATCCTGGGGTCAGAGCTGACATTTCAAATAGGAAATCGATGCCATCTCCCCGGAGGGGTCTGACATTTGAGTGGAAGCGGTGAGAAGCCCCCCCCCCCCCCCCTTCACCATCTCCATTGGTATGTGAGTGAGAGCTGATGTCCATGGTACCAGCACAGCACTTTGAGACTGGAGCCAGTGTTCACAGACACTCACACACACACACAGGCACACACACACACACAATCAAAGGCACAGACACACACACACACATACAGCAGACACACACCGGACCACAGACACACACGCAGACACACACACACACACACACATAGCAGAATAGAGATCTTGAAAAAGAAAGGAACGAGGGAGAGCGAGACAGACAGACAGACACACACACACAAAATAAAAACGCGAAACGCAAGAGTGTTAGACGAGAGCAAAGATAGGGCAGAGAGAGCACGAAAGAGAGAGAGCAAGAGTGCCAAAGAGAGATCTAGCGCAAGGCGGAGAGCGAGGGAGTGAATAAGAGCAAGACACACAATGAGATTATGTGCTTGGAAGTGTGAGTCACTGGGTTTTAGGGCCTGATCTGCAACACTTTGTGTTTGGCACGGAGTGTACAGTTGGACACCGAAACCACATCGCGATAACGGCTACTGTCTCTCATCCGTCCGTTCTCTTTCTCCCCGGGTTTGGAACTTTCCGTACGAACGTTCAGCAGCATCCCGTGTGTTTAAAGGGAAAACTACCAACCACACAAATTATGTGATGCGCCGTCACCTATAGGTTGCATATGCCCACTCTGCGATACACTAAATATAAACGGGTGCTGTCGGATTGATTTAGCTTTTAACTTAATTCTGTTATCTAAGAGATATGGTCATTGGTATGCAAGGAAGGATACACCTTTAGCTTTTAATCTTGTTTACCAGATGAAGTCAGTCATTGAATATTCACCACATTAAACCTGGCATGTTTTTACATTTTTGTTTATTGGATATTTAAGTTTGAAGATGGCTACTCTGAGATTGTCTTTAAAAGTTAACAAGATGGCTGCTTTGAGGGCAAAACATCATTAGCCTCTGTCTCAATCGCCGTCGTAAAAAAAGGCTTAGCTGAAGCCTTTGGGTTTTTTATGAGAGTGCAGCCGTGTCTCACCGAGGAACCGTACTTTAAAACGGTGCTTGGGAAAAGTTACGTTTCACAAATTGTACATAAAGATTCCTTGTTTGTTTACAATTCATGCATTCGTGTCCCTGGTTAATAACGTTGAACCTACAGGCTAATGCACCAACGCACCGAAGCACAACAGAGGCTTACGGGCAAAGGAGAACTCAGGGTATGGGGATTGACCAGGGACGCTAGAGGAATTATAAAGTAAAAAATACATAGAAAGAAGGGGCAGAGGCAAGTCTAAAGGAAAAACATATTGTTAGACTCCCAGCTGAAATGTTCTGGGGTCAATCCCCAATGTGAGCAAGATACCTTCCCTCTCCCTGCTTCCTAACAACATGTACAAAAAACAAAACGATGAACAAAAGCATCCACTAAATGATTCAAAGGATTCGGCCTGTTTGCTGAGAACCAAAGTGTAAAATCAACCATCAGTTTGGGGAACCGGTGAGCCATCGACATCCACTCTCCTCCAAACAAGGGTTTAGTAGCTCCTGTGGCGCTGCCTTGCCCAGTGGCGTGTAAAGACAGAATCGAACCTTAGATACAGCTTTGGGAGCTGCTGCACTCTCGTTCGAAATATAGAATGGATGCCAATGGCTGGCCAACCACCCGATTGCGGAACGCACGTTCAACACCAGAGGGGGCGAGTTGAACACAAAAATCATGGCTGATTTACATCTAGATTAAGACAAGTTCGACAACTAACCGGGGGTCTTACCGAACCGGCCGAATCCTATAAAACGCTCAATAGTTCCTAACGCAGAACAATGAGGAGAATCCCATCAATCCACATCCATGAGCGACGTTCCCTGCTTCCAATCACACTTCCGGCGCCGAAAAACGCAAAAGTAAACCTTTGACTTGTGGAGGTCCGACGCGATCAATCCCACAAGGCGACTCTCGCTCAGACTTCCCCGCAACAAAATTTGTTTCAACAGCAGTAACCCTTCCTGCAGTCAGTATTCCGAACGTACATACACGTACATATCGGAATCGACGTATTCGTACACAGATTTGCCACGACGCTTCGGGGAATAGCGGAGCTTCGACGCGGTAACCACGGAGACACTCGTGGGTCTGTCAGAGTCGCACACGGCCGATAATTCTGTTTTTATTATCTTCCCTTCCCTCCTAGAGGGGTTTTTACAGTGAGAGCCGTGAGTACGGCTGCTGTCAAAACAGCGGCGCAGGAATGACAGTCCTAATAATGCGGATCTCCGATGGGGATTTCCTTAAATCTTTAAGAAATTGGGTATTGGATTTACTCGTGTTGATGGAGTCTGTTTTTACTTTGGAGTAGGGGTAGGGTGGGGAGAACGAGATAGTGGCTTAGATATGAATGATTAAATAAATGATTAAATCAAATCTAGGATGACCAAACAGATTGCCTCCACTTTTTATGTATATTTGACACGCGTTTATTTTATTGGAACTTCACGGAGGAATCGTAAGGCAGAAGTTCAGAAGGCCTGAACGACTTTTGAGGGTTTGGATAGAAAATAAATAATTTACTATTTAGTCACCAATGCTTTTATCCAAAGTGCTTTCAGGGACTGAAGAGAGAGGTGGAACAGGGGCCGGGGGGGGGGATAGGGCATCTTGCTCAAGGATTACAGAGGATAGGACGGGGAGGTAGCGGACATGGGCGGGGATTAAGGCACCTGGTGCCTTTGGGCTGGAGGTCAGACCCCCTAAACCATCAGGGGGTGATGACACACATCAGCACCAGTGCTATGAAAGCCCCTTCATTACATCTGCTTTACGGGCCGGCGCTCCAGACCGCCGCCTGACAGACGCTCGTTGGCTTTTCTGACTACTGCGTCGTGGAGACCCTGCGGAGGGTGGGGTGATAACGGTACACACACACACACACACACACACACACACACACACACACGACACAGGAAGACAGAGAGAGTCAGACAGAGAGCAAGACAGACAGACAGACAGACAGACAGACAGACAGACAGACAGACAGACAGACAGACAGACAGACAGAGAGCGAGCGCTGGCAGAATATGAATGATCTTTCTCTTTCAGCTGTCTCCAGGAAGATACCACTCAAGCAAAGAGAGATGACAGAAGGAGCTACTGTCTAGTGCACGCACACGCACGCACACAGAGACACACACACAGAAAATGACGCCCTCGACCTTTATGTCAGTGGATGGTTGACGTGGCGCTACACCACCTCGTTTGGTGGGGTACAGTAACTTGGTGCCTTGCAGCTACACCACCCAGCCCGCGAGGTGACACACGATGCATACGATCAGCGATGAACGTTCCCTCCTTGGGGAACTCACCAAAGCAAGACGGAGATCCGATGTGAACACAGACCGTTAATAAAGTCGACCTCAACTGTCTGTAATGTTTAGGTTTAGTAAATGCGTTTTGGTTTAAATTGCTTCTACTCCCAGCGTAGAGAGTATTCGCCGTGTTTTTACCCTTTCACATTCTCCATCTTTTTCCTTTTTACTTCCATTACTGTCCGGTCCATTCTGCTGTGACACTCGAATGTCCGGTCTGGTGTGAATTAAATACTACAGCGCTAAACAGACTGCATACATAAAGGGCTTTGCTGAGCTGTGGTACCCTCAAAAGAGCTTTAGTATTTGCTCCGCGCATTCAGCCATTCACCCATTCAGCCATTCACCCATTCAGCCATTCACGCGCCCATGCCAAGGCGACAGCGGGCTGGTCAGGAGCTGTTAGGGCGAGGTGTCCATTAGTATGGATCGGCTAATTGGCACCGGGAATGGAACCGGCAACTTCTGCCAGCTAACCCGCCGTACTCCCGTCGACCACGGCCCAATTACGTCGTCGCATCTTAAATCACACGCACACTCGTTTAACATCGAGCGTGTGACTGTGTGAGTGTGTGAGCATGGGAGTGTCTGATTGTCTGCGCGTGTGTGTGATTGTTTGAGTGTGTGAGTGTGAGCGCATGACTGTGCAAGTGTGTGAGTGCCTGAGTGCGTAAGTGTATGAGCATGTGAGCATGTAAGTACATGGAGTGAGTGTGTGAGTGTGTGAGCGCATGTGTGCGTGACGGCTTGTGTGAGTGCGTGAGCGTATGAGCGTGCATGCGTGAGCGAGTGTGAGCGCGTGTGAACGTGCACGAGTGTGAGTGTGTGCGAGGGCCTGAGCGCACGAGTGTGTGCTTGTGTGTGCGTACATGCGAGTGCGAGATTGTGTGGCCGCGCGCTCAGGTCCCGAGCGCACCAGCGTGTGTGTGTGTGTGTGTGTGTGTGCGTGCGTGAGCCCGTGCGCTCGTGAGCGTGCGAGAGCGCCCCCACCTGTCCATGGAGAGCTGGGCGACCAGCGTGACGTCGGTGTGGTCGTCGCGGGGCTCGAGCTCGTAGTGCAGGAAGTAGAGGTGAGTGCGGTGCACCGTGAAGCGCTCCCGCCGGAACTCGTAGCACGGGTCGTCCTCGTCCAGCTCCGACAGCGTCTTCTGGAGCTGGGCCGAGACACACACACACACACATTTACCCTGACCGCTTTTCAGTCTTTTCATGACCAAGTTCGTTTTTTTTATTTTTATTATTATTATTTAAGGTTTATTTGAATAATATAAATGTTTGAGCGCGTTCCCCTCTCTGTGTTTGTGCCGTCTGTCGATTGTGTCGTATTATTGCTCCTTTTGAAGATACACGTTCAACATATTTGTTTTTTTTTCCTCTATTGTGTTTTTAACAAATGCTCAGTGTCTGTTTTATTGCCCCTGTTTGAGTTCTAATCATTTTATTACCATTTAGTTTCAGCTTTATTGTACAGTGTCCTTGGGTGACATGAAAGGCGTTTCCCTCTCTGTGTTTGTGTCGTCTGTCGATTGTGTCGTATTGTTGCTCCTTTTAAAGATACGCGTTTTAAATATCTGTGAGTCTTTTTCTGTATTTTATTCGTCATTCAACTTTCATCTTTCTTCTCTCTCAGTTTATTTAGTTGTATTGTGGCTCCTTCTGAAGAAAGAAGTTTTTACTTACTTTCATAACCTACTTCATGTTTCTTAATCTTATTGGTTACCATGTTTCCCTCTTTGTGTTTGTGTTGTATGCATAGCTTGTGTTATTCGTTCACATATTCGTGCATCTTTTTCTCTCTTTTCTTTGTCTTTTCATAACCAAGTTTGTTTTTTTGTCATGATTTTGGAGTTATTAGTTTGTCATTTCCTTCTCTGTCGTTTCTGGGTGTCTATTGATTGTGTTGTATGGTGGCTAAGATGTTATTTCATTGTTTTCTTTGGCTTTTCATAACCAAGTTGTTTTCTCTTCATCATATTGGTTACCGTGTTTCCCTCTTTGTATTTGTGGTGTATGCATAGCTTGTGTTATGAGTCTGTTGACGGGGATATATAGGGCCCAAGACAACTTTTGAAGAAACACCTAGATATATTTCACTATATATTATATTCTGTATATTCTTTGGGTTAGTTGTTGTTGCTCTCTGAGTTTGTGGTGATTGTATGCTTGAGTTATGAGTCTGTCGGTTGGCTTGTACAAGACAACTTGTCAAGGCAACTTTTGACTCAATAACACTATAATTGAAATATACAAGGAGTCAAAGGCTGAAACGTGCAAAATTGAAAAACAAAATGTTTAACTTTAGCATTACCAAAATAACTCCAACATTACTAGTATGTCACCATTTTGTGTCATTAGTCACCGTCTGTTTTTATGGCATCTCTTTTATTTAAAGCAACTTTTAGGGATTTTTTCATATACATGCCAGATAGTTAAGGCCTTGTCTGCCGACAATAGCCTTCAAACACAGAACCTTTCCTCTGGGAGTCAAACACTAACCACTTGACCATCCTACCCCCATGGCTACCTACAAAAAAAGCATGAAAAAACAGCCACGCTACAAAACCCAAGGGAAGCGATTGAAACATCAAGGCTCTTTGTATTTACGGTTCCTGATTGACCCAATTGAGTCCAGAAGCGTTTCTCACTTCCTATTCGAGCCAATCGAGAACGAGCGAATGCAGTGAATCATTACGCCCCTTGCATGTCGTTCGCTTTGAGTGCTGGTGGATAGTTTATGGTTCATCATAAACCATATTCCCTCCCCCCCGCTAACGCAACAACCAGCT
The DNA here is from genome assembly GCF_949987615.1 of Pollachius pollachius. Classification (NCBI taxonomy): domain Eukaryota; kingdom Metazoa; phylum Chordata; class Actinopteri; order Gadiformes; family Gadidae; genus Pollachius; species Pollachius pollachius. Next base: position 2,056,409 of record NC_136937.1, read on the forward strand.
AGCCCACCAGCTTTGTCATTCAAATAATGCATCGCACACAGTGGGTGTGGGACCAAAGTGTATTAACATACCTGTCATAAATCAGAGCGGGGGGGGGGGGGGGAGAGCGGCCGCTGTCAACATTGTTTAGCGTGAAAAAGGAATGACAATATATCCGTCAAACCCTTGACGGTCGCGTTCCACTCAAGACGGCGTGGATTCGTGGACGTTTTCTCGGACCCCAGACGGCTAAGTCGCGATAAATCCCGTCCGAAGACAGCTTGCTCAGCGGGAGCGCTCCGACGCGCTCCGCTCCGACGCTCCGTGATCATCGACGTTCCGAAACGGCGAGCCCCTCGAACGGGCGTCTCCTCTGCCTATAGGGACCTTCTCCGTCTTCTCCCTACACCACAAAAGGCTCCCAGCCGGAGTAAACAACAACAGGTGCGTTCCTTCGATCTAATAATAGGATGTTTCCGTTTAGATTACGTTAACACTCTCCCTTATTGCTGTCCTTCGCCTCGGGGGAGAAGGTGGGGGGGAGGACGACTCTCAGATTGATAGAACCCGCTTTCGGAATGACAATGTTTGCCGTCAAGTACGAAGACACTTTGTGGTGTTTCTCCTTGACGTGCAAGATCCGTGACGTACATTGATGCAATTTAGGGAAGAGAGGGGAGACACAGAATAAACACGCTTCAAAGACGCCCCAAGTCGAGGATCCAAGGGGAACTTACCATGACGAGAGTGTCCAGAGAGTTTAGGCTTCTCGTTAAAGCCACCAACAGCGCGATGTTAGAAGGAGGAAAGCAGTTGAACCGTTTCATTGGATTGTACTCCAGGCAAGTTTGTGAATTAAATCGTGTTATAGACGTAATGAGACGAATACCTAACGACAATGAATCAAAACCGAACTGGAAGTCGCAAATACAAAAATACACGCAAAACTAGCAAAGCAATCTAAAAAATAAATGATCTCTAGGGGAATAAAACCAATCCATCTTGGCACGATGACAACCCCCTACCTGCACCTTAATTTGCGCACATACACAGTCGCTTCTGATGCACATTTCAAGTCCCTTTACCATCGCGAAACACTAAATGACTAAATATCAAAATAGAGTAGAGCAGCCAAACTCCCCCCACCATCTGGGAGGGGGTCCTCTTAACCACCGCCCCCCACCACCTCCTCCACCCTCTCGACGCCTTCCGCAGCAACGGGGCCCTTTGAGGCCCTCCATTAGCACTAATCATCGCCTTAATGGAGTTTTAAAGTGCTGCTCCGACTCTCGAAAAAAAAACCTGTAGCGCATCATCCGTCCCCCACCATGAAACCCATGCCGGAGCTTTACATTTTTCAGTTTTTTTTTTGAGAGGTGGGTTTTTTTTTTCTCTCCTCTCGCTTTTTATTAATTAACGGATTTGACACTTGAGGAGGTTCTCTGTGCATGTGCAGCCAGCCTCCCCGCCCGCCCGCCTCTCTAGCCCAGACTCTGGCGTCGGTGGAGGTGGGGGGGGGCGGGCTGACCTTTAGCTGCTCGTGAGATGAGCGGTGGAGTGAGGCGAGGCGGAGTGGAACGGCTGTGGGGGCCCCGTTCTGCGTGCGAGTGGGAGCGGGCTCGATGGGGAACGGCGGTTCCTTTATGGGTTCTCTCCCGCGTTGCGCTCTGAGGGGAGCCGGAGGCTTTCTAACCCTGTTTTGCGTGAGGGCGTGTTGTGTCCGACCTTCATAACAATGATGGATCACAAACAGCTCTCATCCAAAGCGACCTGCGGTTCGATGCGTTTCGTTGGGCGGCGTGTGGCTCAGGAGGAGGAGTGGGTTGGCTGGTAACCAGAAGGTGGCTGGTTCCATCCCCGGCTGAGAGCGTCAAGGTGCCCCTGAGCGAGACGCCCTCACCCTGACTGCTCCTGACGAGCTGGCTGTCGCCCTGCGTGGCCGACACCGCCGTCGGTGTGTGAATGTGTGCATGAATGGGTGAACGTTAGGCAATATTGTAAAGTGCTTTAAGTGTCCACTGGTTAGAAAAGCGCTGTATAAATGCAGCCCATTTAACATTAACATACATGTAATGAGCCAGCAGGAGGAGGGTGTCTTGCTCAGGGATGTGAACAGGGAGACGGGGGACGTTGGGGTTTG
>NC_136937.1:2063527-2093527 GCF_949987615.1 Pollachius pollachius
GGAATTATAATAGCTATCCTGGTATAAAAGCCGACCTGCTTGAGTTGGATGGTGGCTATTTGTGGAATACATTACATACATTCTTTTTAACACACCAGAGAAATAATCCAGAAAATGTCCCTTTAAAAGGGAGGGATAATCTGAAATAAGAAGCACTGGATCCATGCATGCAGTGTTATCTCAAATTCAGTCATGGCCCGTTTTCTTTCTTTACACAATCCAAACTTTATAAACTTTCAAAAGCTGGTGGTGGTGGTGCCAGTTTATTAATGTTGCTCCCTGCATATTTCAACGGTTTGTGATGCAGAAAATACCCCCTTTCCCGTTCCTGCATGAAATAAGACGCTTGTCGCTCAAGGTGGAACTCGCTCTGATACTTTTTGGCCGTGGAAATGCAGAGAGATGCCTTGGAGGCAACCGCAAAAGTAATCTAACCTTTTTCCTTTCTCTCTCTCCCCTCCTCCCCCATCACTGGAGGTAAAAACTAAAGCAATTTATAATAATTCCAACTAAGGCCAAGCTTGGAAAGAGCTGTGCCAGCGGTAAGCGGCATTGTGGGTAATGTAACAAGAATCCAACAAGTACAGTTAGCTGAGTGGTTCGAAAAGGAAAGCATTAAACACAGGAGTAGCCAGCAGTCGCTGCCAACCACGGTGCTCACACTCTGCCAGACTCTCGCAAACCGATCCACGTCCTCAACCCCAAACGCCGGTGACTCTATACGCAGGGAGAGGTGGAGGAAGGTGGAGGAACCGAATTCACTCTCTCCTAAATAGGTTGGGTTGATGTGACTCCGCTTCTCGATGAAGTCTGGATTGGTTTGAAGAGAGGACGGGTGACACATTGGCAGCGATCCTTTTGCTTGCTGCTTGATCTCCATCTCTCTGCAGATTTCTGTTTGAGATGGAGGAGGACTTGACTGACACGTACGCCTCCATCTCAAACAGAAGTCACTTTTCTGTGTCTGATCACAGAGACCGTTGTGCGTTGGGAACAACGTTTGTGTCTGTCTTTCGTCTTTTCCTTGATTCCTTGATGCCAAATTCATCCAAGGAACAACACTGCACAACCCAATTAAACATAAAAAAAAAAACATGTGTATCTGTGTCTGTGTTTCTGAGTGTGTCCCTGTTTTTGAGCGTGTGCTTTGTGTGATTTGGTGTTTGGGTGCACTTGTGTGTGTGTTTTTACAAGTGTATGTGTGTGCGTTTTTTGCAAGTGTGTGCGTGTGTTTCTGTGCACGTGTGAGTCCGAACCTACCGGTGTTGAATCCTCGGCCCAGGGCGGGCCACGGCCGGTGGTTCTTCCACAGATTCCCCAGGTACCAGTCACTCTGGTTCTCCACCAGACCCAGAACCTGCTGGCCTGGGGGAGGAGGAGGAGATAAAAAACGAAATCACTCAAAATGTCCGCCTTCCAACTTCAGTTTGGAGTGTCCCTCAGCACCTGGGGAAGTTCGTCATCCCCGCCCTACTCCTGGTAAGCCTTGGAATAGAATCAAATTTTAAAGGGGGGGGGCGGGGACGCGGAGAATGTGTGTTTCGCTGCCAAGCAATTATCGTTTTTGTTTTACATAGCCTGATGGAGAGTACAGCTCTCTCCGGACAACGATGTGTATGAAGCGCTCCTCGCTGCACGCAGGTTGTATTACCAAAAAAAATCAAATCAACGCGTACACAAGGTGCCCACCGCTAACACCTCCGGTCTACCGCCATTTTGAATGTACATTTAGCAGACGCTTTTAGCCAAAGCGACATTCAACAGTTTGTGCAACCGTTCACACACCGACGGCGGAGTCGACCACGCAGGGCGACAGCCGGCTCCTCAGGAGCAGTCAGGGGGAGGCGTCTCGCTCAGGGGCACCTCGACACTCAGCTAGGAGGAGCCGGGGATCGAACCGGCAACCTTCCGGTTACCAGCCAACCCGCTATACCTCCTGAGCTAAGGCGACCCTAAACACCGTTCGGTGGATTGTTTCGCTTTGTCCCTTCCGTGTGTTTATCCCGTAGGTTTTATTTTTCGGTGGGCGTCAGGTTCTGAGTTAACGGTTCACGATGGGGTTCGCGATAGGGAGGGTTTGGCGACTAATTCATCGATACAACTGCAGACTTGGAACCAACCCTGGCATACAGAGCAGCAAATAAGTCAACAGTGGGTGGAAAGGAGATGTGTGTGTGTGTGTGTGTGTGTGTGTGTGTGTTTGTACGTGCGCCGAGTGTGTGTGTGTGTGTGTATGGCTGATGGGAGATAAAAGGTTGGAGGAGTTCGGAACTAAAAAGAAATACCAAACTGTGATAGCAGATGAGAGAGCGAGAGAGGAGGGTGGTGACACCGTGTGTGTGTGTGTGTGTGTGTGTGTGTGTGTGTGTGCGCGCGCGTTCCTATGGGTATGTGTACATGTATGGGGGGCCTGTGTGCACGCACGCACGCACACGTGTGTGTGTGTGTATGTGTTTACGTGTGTGTGTGTGCGTGCGTGTGTGGGGTACATAGCAGCGGGGGACAGCTTTAATGAAGGCTGTAAGGAAGATTAATGAGAGCTTATTGGAGCAGGCGATGGAGGCGACCCAGCATCACCCCCCCCCCCCCCCAACCACCACCACCACCACCACCACCACCCCCACCACCACCACCCGCCCGCTCAGAACTCACCAGAGAACCAACACCCCCACTGCTCTGCTGCCACTGCAGGCGCTGGGGGAGACGGCAGTGAGTGGGGAGGTGGAGGTGGTGGTGGAGGTGGAGGTGGTGGAGGTGGAAGTGGAGGTGGTGGTGGAAGTGGAGGTGGAAGTGGAGGTGGTGGTGGTAGTGGAAGTGGAGGTGGAGGTGGAAGTGGAAGTGGAGGTGGTGGAGGTAGTGGTGGTGGTGGAGGTGGAGGTGGTGGTGGTGGTGGAGGTGGTGGTGGTGGTGGAGGTGGAGGTGGTGGTGGTGGTGGAGGTGGAGGTGGAAGTGGAGGTGGAAGTGGAGGTGGTAGTGGTGGTGGTGGAGGTGGAGGTGGAAGTGGAGGTGGAGGTGGAGGTGGAAGTGGAGGTGGAAGTGGTGGTGGTGGAGGTGGTGGTGGAGGTGGAGGTGGAAGTGGAGGTGGAAGTGGAGGTGGAGGTGGTGGTGGTGGAAGTGGAAGGGTGGTGGTGGTGGAGGTCGAAGTGGAGGTCGAAGTGGAGGTGGAAGTGGAGGTGGAAGTGGAGGTGGAGGTGGAGGTGGTGGTGGTGGTTGGTGGGTGAGCGGGTGGGGGTTGTGATAAAAAAGGCATAGATAAAAAAAAAAAAAAAGATGACTTGTTTTGATCACTTGGAAGTTATTTCCAATTCCCGAGGTTGATTTTGGCACGACGCGAAGGGGGGGGGGGGGAAGGCGTCCCCCCAAGGAGGGTGCATCAGGCGGGATGAGAGGGAGCGCCCTCGTTTCAAGCCGCTGTTGGTGTTTATTTATGCGTGTGGACGGGGCGGCCATAAAGGCGGAATTATGACTCGCATTCCTTTTGGAGACAGAGTCATGGCAACGGGCATCCGTCTATAAACGTCCCCGACGACAGACGACGCGCGGTGCCAAAGAAGCCCCCTCATGACATCATCTCTCTGGACTCGGTTTGAAGGTTTGGAGCCGCCTGAGCCCAAGGGAACACGGGTGGCGGGGATAAACACTCGCGGTACGGCCGCGACTCGAAAGAAAGACTTCGGAAAAATCCCCGAGCCGAAACAAACTGTCACATTCTAACCGCTACGAGAAAAGAACCACGATTTCTTCGGAAGACCGCTACAGACCCCCGTTAAAAAATACAACGCAATCACCCCGAAACTAATACCTCATATTTTTAAAAGTATTTCTTTCATTAAACAAAAACACCAGGAAGAAAGTCCCATCGATTAATATCACAGGTGTTAATTAGCCATTGATCCCCCCCCCTCCCCGATCGATGACCTGCCGTCGACCATGAATGGAGCTCTCCCTCCACTCCTATTTATAGAACGCAGAGAGAGTCTAGACGGAGATGCAGCCCTCCTCCCGCGCTACAGATGACCGGATACGGCGATACGCAATGCGCCACCGAGCAGCACCCGATAGGAGAGACACGGGGGGGGGGGGGGGGGGTGACGCCTGGATCCATAATACCGGGCGCTCAGCATATTGGCCAATCAGGGGTCGGGGAATGCAGAGGAGAATACGAAGGGAAAGACAGATCGGAACTGCTCTGGTTTCAATTAGGGTGTGAAGGGTGGGGGGTGGGGGGTGGGTGGAGTTTACGGCTACAGATACGTGGGATGGATGAGCCTCAGAGGTCATCGAGGCGCCCTCTGCTATCATCCACTTTAAGAGGGAGAAGATAAGAAAGCGCCGGCGAAGCGGACAGCTTAATTAGCGCCGTGGCTCGCAGACTGAGATGTGTCCAAACGGCCGAGGGGAGCGAGAGAGAGAGTGAGAGTCAGCGATTCAAACAGCACACACACTGTGAGTACAGTGCGTATCGGCTGGATGGCTACACTACACCCAGTGTTGGTTTTGATCCAACATTCAACAACGATACAAAAACGTTCATACCCAGGTCGTTTTGCGGATGGTTTTATCATCTGTGACTTTGGTCGGGAAACCTCCCGGTCAGTTGGGCTTGAAACGATTGAAAACTTGTGAGTTGATGTACCCACTTATTGTATGTCGTACTCATTTATAAAACTTAGCAGTGTGTAGAATCCTATCCTAGCTATGCTTGTTGTTTACGGGGGATGGGTTAACCTAGTGATCGTTAGTGCTTGGCACTTGGTTCTATGAACATCCTTACCGCAACGACAGCGATATGTTTTTTCTCCTACTTCTGACAAATGCACTCATTGTAAGGCTCTTTGGATAAAAGTGCCTGCTAAACGCCCTGAATGTTAATCTAAATGTTAAAAGAAAACCCACATGAAATGCTTGACAGTAATGCGTTTGGTCTTGCGTTTTTGTTTTACTTCTTACTTCATTGTCAAGAAGATGACACTAAATAGGGAAGGTGCGACGCTAGCAGCGAGCGCGTCCCCCTCAACGCCGTTTGCCGAGCGCGCCCTTGAGAGTGATCAGGGAGAAAGCATTTCTACCACCAAAAGGGTTTGATCTGCTGAGTGTGACGCAGGTGACACACGGTGCACTCAGCCCGGCCGTAATACACTTAAGTATTCATAATTCAAGGACAAGACGGAGAAAATAAATAAATAAATGTCAGCGATGCCAAACCAATATTGTCATCCACTCCCGTATTCATTTGTTGCCCGCGTGTGTACGTTGTTAAGCTAATAGCGGCCCGTGTGGATACGTGTGTGTGTGACTTTATCTTTGATAGCGGACACCGAGTTTAGAGTCAACTGTCGGACATTTCGATTCTTACCGCCATTACGAAGTAAATGTCAAGCAAAAAATCAAAATAAAATAAAAAAAGAAATATCAATTAGTATTTCCCCAAACTAAAGCTACTGCCGAGCGACAACAAGCCGAGCGACAACAAGCACAGCGAGAAACTTCGCCGGCTGATTTGACTCAATAATTGTACTTCTGGGTCACTGCTGATTAGCAATTAAAAAAGGACAGTTGACCTTAAAATGGAGGGGATGCCTTTTAGATTCTGGCACCTGTGGTCCAGTCAGGAATTGTTTTGTTTTTTGTGTTGGTTGTTGCTGCTGCTGCTGTTTCTCAAAGTACTTCTGGAGGTCAATACTGTTGCTAGGAGACAAAGTTAAATTCTCCGGAAAAAATGAAAACTCTAGGTTTCTGAAAGGATCGACTTTGTTCATAAAATGTTTGAAACCTCAAAAGAGTCCATAGAAAGCGTGGGACCACATACAAGGCAACGTCCTTTTTTGGTATTCTTTTGTTGATATTTCTGCATTCTCTGTCAGAGGCTTTTGCAGAATAACTATTTCAGAGAAGTTAAGGCTCACCCTGAACAAAAAGGTAAAAACCATCAGGCGAAAAATCTTTGAATTGCCGCACATAACTTGTGAACATCTTCTGACAAGTTAAAAAAAAATCTTTTTTTTTTGCCTCCCAAGGTGAATTCTTCACAGCACCTCACTCTTCCCATTCGGGCAGCAACGCAGTAAGAATGAGGACCTGATGAAACGTCTCTTCAGGGTGAAGGGAGGGGGGGTAATGGTGGGGCAGGATTAACAAGATGAGGTAGATTAATCAATTGCCGCACCCGGATTGAATTAGTTCCACCGGAGAGCAAGCTGTACAAAGTGTTGACACCCCTTCCCTGCTTATTCAACCTCCCCAATCACTTTTCCTTTACCTCCACTGCGACTGAAGACCATTATCTCTCACGCCACACAGCCCACTCTTTGGCAAGCCGATATTTCTCTCCGTGAGTGCTGACAGTTTGACTTGTGGCAGGGCCTGTATCAGAACACACTCTCACCGAAGAATGGGGTGGGCACTGTGGTTAAGTGTTAGGGGGTTGAACTGCACTCCGAAAAAACCAACAAACCAAGATGTCAAAAGGCTTGGGGAGGGAATGGGAGACTGCGCCGTGAATCCCACTTTATTCCAGCCTCCTGCATTTCGGTTTCCCGCTGAATTCGCTCCTGGCCAATTACGGCTTGCGTCAATCCGGAGCGGCATCCAGCAGAGATCCCAGCATGGCCGACTGGCGGTTTCTGCCGGTCTCTCGCCTACACATCCGATACCTTTCACCTTGCCCACACATTTCTGGAGAATAATGTGAGTGTGTGTGTTTGTGTGTGTTCACGCTTGTGTGTCTATGTGTGTGTCTGTGTGTGTGTTTATGTGTGTGTTTATGTGTGCACATGTGTGTATATGTGTTTTCGTGCGTATGTGTGTGCTTGTGTGTATGTTTTTTTGTGTGTGTGAATTTGTGTGTATGCGTGAATATTTGTGTCCGTGAGTGAATGTCTGATTGTGTGCATACGTTTTTTCGTGTGTGTTTGTTCTCGTGTGTTAGTATGTTCTCATGTGCGTGTGTTTGTGTCTGTGTTCGCGTCTATGTGTGTGTTTGATCATGTTCTCTGTGTAGGAGTGAAAGCTTTAGAATCAATCCAGTGAGACTGAACAAAGTCGGGGAGCCACCCTCGGAGTGTGACCACCCTGACGCTCGCTCCAAAACGCCGCCGTGGGCGGCGCTGTCAAACCAAAATTGTACCGGGGGCGACAATTGTACCGCCTACGTAATCCGCGTTCGAAAAATTACGTCATCGTCGACGCGATTGTCCGTTGCCAGGCAGGTTTCAAAAAACATTCGCGCTCATGTTGCCAAAGACAAAATAACATAATACAGATAACACTTGTTTTTACTTTATATTTGTATTGTATTGAAATTAGCTAGTAAACTGAGTTTTTAAAGTGTATCATAGTCTAGCTAGCTTGTGTTAATACACCCGGTTTACTAGCTAAATGCGATGAAACAATTAAATACAATACAAATGTAAAGTTAGCAACGCTAATAAATGTCATTTGTAAAATAAGTGTTATCTGTTTAATGTTATTTTCTCTTGTGACGCTCAATGAATGAGGGCGAATGTTCATGAACCTTCCTACTCATCATTAGATGTGATCGTCCGTTGCCAGGCAGGTTAGGAATTTTCGAACGGGGGTTACGTAGGCGGTACAATTTTCGCCCCCGGTACAATTTTGGTGTGACAGCACCAACATCCATCGAATAAAGTTATTTTCAGAGGTAAAAACTAAAACCCAGTTTCAATTGAAATGACACACATTGTTGTTAAGATCATCCGTTACACTTTCCGGACGCCTCCCTGACCAATGCAACCTTCAACCATGAACGGCCCAATGCGTCCCGATGGGTTTGGGCGATGTCTGGACCTTGTGCTGGCCTGGTCGTTCCTGACTCAACGCGTCGCCATGTCTAACGTCTAATGTCTGTGTGCCCCGAATCTGAAATCCTGTAATTCATATCTTCTTTAATTTCGTAAGTGCGTCTCATTTTGACAGAGAGGAGCACAAGAAGAAGATGCATGTTGATTGAGGTTTGGAAAATAGGCCAACAGCACCGCAAAGATGATTGAGAAGGCGGTTGGAGAAGGAAGTGGGTGGCGGGAAGTGAGGAGTGGGCCGATGGACCAGGGTTTCTGGATCAATAATTGATATTGAACACCAGTGAGCCAAGCGTGCTGGCATCTCTACTTCACGCTTCTGTAAACATAACAGGAAATAGCCAAGTATATCCACCAGGCGGAGCTTCGCTCTGCAAGAACCGGTTGAACTCCCACCGAAATGTACTGTCACTCTTGCAGGCGAGTCCCATGCGTCCCATGTGAAGTTTACCGGATGGACCACAGACAGACATACACACAGACGCACACCCACACACTTTCAGTTGAGGAGACAATGAGCAATAGGTCCGGGAGCGATGAGCAGCTCTGGAGAGCTCATTAAAAAGCACGGTGAAGACATTAAGAGAGTTCCTGGTCGGGAAAGAAACACAACCCCAAATAGATGCACCCGCGTTTTGCATAACTGTATAGGGGGAGATTCAGGGTAAACTCTGGCAACACGGGCTGTTCAGGAACACAGCTGAGGAACGCTAAGGCTGGCACACCCTCCCTGGGCCTTAGGAGGTCCAAACGGCCTGCAACAAGGCATTAGAACCGTTTGCCACCCCTTCGCCGGGGGCCAGAAACCATTACACTCCCAAACAAAATTACACCAAGTCTCTGAAGAGAAATGCTCCCATAACAAAAAAAGCAACTACCTGTGCAATCCAACACAGGCGAGAAAGAGAGTTAACGAGAAGCCGAAAGAAAAGACGATAAAAAAGACCAAGACTGACGATTGGGAAAGAGACACAACAGAAAGGAAAGAAAGAAAGAGAGATTGGACAGAGTTTATTGGAGAGAAGTACATCTCCCAGTAAAGCCCGGCACTCCCTTTAAAACCCGAAAATCCTTGCGATCGCGTCCGTACGAGAGTAAGAGGAGATAGCTGCTGCCGACTGCACAAGAGCCCCTGCATTTTGATTTTCATACACAACCTCAACGGCAGCCCCCTGTGCCACTGTCGAGTGGCAATCCGTGTGGGGGGGGGGGCCCATGGCGTGATGGCGAGCTGTGCTGTAAGCCTCTGCTTTAAAAGGGATGTTAGTGTGGCCGAGCCATCGATTCACCTTCATATCTCTTTGTTCACTGCACAGTGACAGACAGCCGACCAACCTGACGGGGGAGAGCTGATAACAGACAGCGACAGATAAACGTCTGGTGGAGTGCTTAGCCTAAGCAGAGGAAGACGACCGAGCAGCGTTTCAGATTTAATATTTCGCAAATCAATGTTTTTTTTTAAAATGCATCCGATTTTCTCTCTCGATGGCGGTCTTCTGAGGACAGAGCGGAGCCTGTGAAGAGTGAGTGAGAACGTGAGTGAGTGAGTGAGAAAGTACGTGACTGAGTGCGTGAGTGAGTGAGAGAGTGAGAGAGTGAGAGAGTGAGTGAGTGAGTGAGTGAGTGAGTGAGTGAGTGAGTGAGTGAGAGAGTGAGAGAGTGAGTGAGTGATTATGTGAGTACGTGAGGGAGTCATTATCTGAGTACATGAATGAGTGAGTCATTATGCGAGCACGTGAGTGAGTGATCTTACGACAGTTGAGCGGATACATCCCGTGGCGACATAACGACCAGAAGATGAACACACTCTCACTTCCTTCCCTCCCCCTTCCTGCCGTGATTAAACACTGTTACGTTGGGGGGGGGGGGGGGGGGGGGGGGGGGGGGGGGGTCAAACTTTGCAGGAAACTTAAAGGGTTTCCGTTTAGTGTAGCTCTCAAGGCTGATTACGCTAACGTCTGGGGACAAGTCACCCGGTTCGGAGGACGCCAAATGAAGAGCGGGTGACAGGGTCTGGAGCGCTCCGCGGCCGACGTCTAACGAAGACGGATCGGCGGAACCCCACGACCGGACGCAGAGCACCGGGGGGGGGGGGGGCGTGTGGCGTGTGAGTGTGGCCCATAAATTACAGACCAGGAGCCCCGCCAACCCGCCAACCTCGTCTTATCTTTACACCGCACGCCGCTGATTTAACCTTGTCCCTTATGGGCCACCGTCTCCCGACTGCCGCCAAGTTACTGCCACCCCATTCAGCTGCGACACACACACACACACACACACACACACACACACACACACACACACACACACACACACACACACACACACACACACACACACACACACACACACACACACACACACACACAGCGACGGTTTCTGCAGTTGGGCCGCAGCGGGCTGGGAGGTGCAGACGGCGGCGTCTCCGATTGGCTGTTCCGTTAACGGTCTTCCGAAGAGGGGCCCGTGTCCTGGGGTCCTGAAGTCAGCCAACGATCCTTCATTATTACGAGTCGCTTCTCATCGGTCGCTCCCTCCGAGCCTCTTTCGGACCGTCAGTATCGAAACAATAGGGTGTGATTGTAGTGAAATAGGTAGAATTCTCTAAAGTCACGCGTGGGGGACGGTGCAATTGGTTTTTTAACCGACTGTGGGAGAGAATACTGGGAGAATTGACGACCGGCCGGGGTAGAGAGTGTCTCTTGCTTACAAATAAAACTAGGAATTTCCGCACGGCCTTTAGCACTGTTCTGCTACGGCGTGGATGTAGCATTGGCCTCAAAAGACCCCCCGAGCTGTTAGCGAGCTACTACCCCTCGGAAGGTCCGCAGGAAACCCCGTTCAGAACCAATCCCCCCGATCGATTTCTCTGCTTGCGTTGGCGTGTCTAACCGTGGTCATTTCTGTGAGCATCGAGTCTTTCAGTTCTCCGATACAAACCGAGTACGTACCCCCTCCCCCACCGCTGTAAAGTCGGGTATTTCGACTTGTCCTCATAATAAACTTGTGTCTGTCCTCACCGCCCCCCCCCGACTCGCGACGGAGCATTGGGTCCGAGCCGGGAGCGCGACACACGATAACTTCAGAGCGGGGGGTAGTTTCCATCCTCGTGGAAGAGGTCTCTTAAGCCCTCCTCAGAGGGAGCCGGGCGACACAACGATACAGACAAAGCCCGCTGCCCAAATGTGCCGAATAAATCTCTGTGACCGCCATTACTCCTCCCGGCCCCCGCGAGCGGGCGAGGAGACGACCCCCCGCTGAGACGGAGAACACCAGCGGAGAACTCAAAGAAACGAGCTACAACGGTTTCTATAACAATGTTGTTTTGCTTTTATGTTGTTTACATAAGAAAATACCAATAAAAGCATTTTCACAGCAGAGGCTGCCGAGGCGTTTGCCTTATTGCTGTTTCTCCAAAGAAACATCACACACACACACACACACACACACACACACACACACACACCTTGCACTTGAACGCATTGTCAAAACATTGTCATTTTCGATGCTTTCCAGTGGAAATGTCGAAAAACAACCGCGTCTTCCTTTAACCGTGCAAAGCAAACACAACCTCCAGAAGGAGAGAAGCTGTACGAGGGAAGGGATCAGCAGCTGTTCCTCGCTCCCTCGAGTTGGACCGGAACCTTCTGTGTTTGCGCTGTTGTGCTTTCGTGTTTATCGCTCAAACCAAGGAGTCGGTCGACGTCCACGTTTTAATGTTTTCCCTGTGTGACTGGACAAAGGTCAGCCAGGCTGCCAGCATCGAAACGTCTGGACTAGAATACGGCTGTTCTGCTGTTAATGGGGTTTCTTTCATTGTACCGTGTAGTGTGCCAGAACTGTGAGAGGGTGAGTGAGTGACTACGTGAGTGAGCGAGTACATGAGTGAGTGTGCGCACACACACACACACACACACACACACACACACACACACACACCAGCCCGCGCATCGCGTGTGCCCCGCTGCCTGCTAGAGCGCTGACCTTTGAACTTGTGGAAGACGGCCCAGAGTTCGGCGATGTCCGTGGCGAAGGTGATGTCGGTGTCGAGCACGATGACCCGCTGGAGGTCGGAGGGCAGCGTCTTGGTGAGCACCAGCTTCATCAGCCCGTAGATCCCCGAGTAGTGTTTGTTGGGGATCCACGATACCTCCGACTGAAAGGGGGGAGGGGGGGGCACAGGTGACCTTTGACCTTCAGGTAGAAACACGCTCAACCGTTTTAATATGCAACTATTTAATCAGATCTCACACACAGGGAGAGGGGGGAGGGAAGAGAGAGAGAGAGAGAGAGAGAGAGAGAGAGAGAGAGAGAGAGAGAGAGAGATGAATAGAGGTTGGAAACTGATGGCGAGAGAGGGTGAGAGCCTAAAAAGGAGTAGAGGGTTTTAAATTGATAATTCCGTTATCATCACCCACGTGTCACTCTGGTGTACCAAGGGAAGCAGAAGTCCGTGATCATAACAAAATGTCTTTGACCACTTTCGGGGCGGTTTGATTATTAAACTTATCGCACCGTGAAATCCTGCTCCACGCCGCAGAAGACATTCAAAGACCGAGTTTTTTTTTCCTTTTTTAAATCTCCTAATAAAATCAACACTACTCGTGATACCAACCAACCAGCCAAAAGCAGCCATCGCCACGGTTACATCGTCGTCGTCCCCTCGCCCCCCAAACAATCTCACGATCGCCACGCTTTCCGTTGCGGGGGGACGGTTGAAAAACGTGAGCCGAGGAAGATAAAAATAGACGCGGCCTCCACTCGCTGAGCTCACGTCTTCCCGCTCCCACTGATCGAGGGATCATTGATTAACACGGGGCCGATCGGAGGCAGATAGGCCTCGCTCCAGCGGTGTGTGACCGGGTTTGAGTCCTGTCAGGATGGGGTTTATCATCCAGACGCCGCCCGACGTGTGGCGGGAACCGCCAGTGAATGCGGAGCACGTCCTTCTAACTGTATGCGAGTCAACGCGTAGGAAAGGAAAGGAAGTCGAGTCTCTTCGGGAGTCATGGTGGGCCACCATCATGACTCCTTCTATAGCTTTAATAAAGACAGGGGACGTCACACCTCTGCCCAGAGCAGTCAGGGTGAGGCGTCTCGCTCAAGGACACCTCGACGCTGAGCTAGGAGGAGCCGGGGATCGAACCAGCAACCTTCCGGTTACCAGCCAACCCGTTCTACCCCCTGCCGCCTTAAACGGGTGTGATTGTTTTAATGCTTTACACACCCTCTTGGCAGTTCTGTACACAGATTGGCATAATAATAGTAATAATAAATAGGCACTTTGCACAAAATTGTTTCAGGCGGAATGAACATTATTTAAGATTTAAAAGGGAAAATCGACTCGAATTATGTCGAGCGGTAATGTCGCCAGTAAATCTAGACGTTACAGCTCGGCACTTAAACGCAGCCGGAGATAGAAAAAAACCTCTCTATGCAACATAAAGAATAAATAAACATCACACACTGTTTGGGACGTGGGTGGGAATAGAGGACTCTAACGTTTGTAAGAAAAATAAAGGAGCCTGAAAGTGTCCCTCTAACCAATCAGAACACAGTACACCTCTTCCTGTTGTCATACAGGCTACAATTCCTTGACTTATGTGCGTTAAGTATGTTTCGGTTGAGTTGGAAGAAATTATGGTCTGGTACAAATAAAGTATCCTATTTTATGTGTGAAGTTATAAACACTTGGGGAATTGAAAGGAACTTTCATGGAAAAAATATATAACCCGATTTCATATGTCCCTCTGACCAATCAGAACGCAGTGCGTCCCTGCCTGTTGTCATAAAGGTAACCACTCTTTATCTGTTTTAATTACAGACCAACAAACAAAATGGAGGCAAGAGCTGAATTCAAAGTCCATATTCAGAAACGGATACTTTATGTGTGCCAGACATGACAAAATACAATTGAACAAGACGCTATCGTATCGCTAACAGTAACAACCGTTGACAACCAAAACTAACATTTCCACAAACCATTGTCATCATCCGAAGGAAACCTGCTGACCTAGCTAACACAAAATGAAGAAGGCAAAATTGAAGAGAAAAGGGGGAGAGAGCGAGGAACGGGCAGGCGAGGGTGTACCTTCAGCTCGTCTGCATCGTAGAAGTCGACACGCACGGCCGGGACCATCCAGGTGTGGAAGAGAGACGCCAGGATCTGCTGGGCGATGGCGTCGGTGATGAAGTGAAAGTGGAGCGGGTTCCGTCTGCGACACACACACACACACACACACACACACACACACACACACACACACACACACACACACACACACACACACACACACACACACACACACACACACACACACACGGTTAGGTCTTTGATATGGAAATTCCCCATCTGTGAACGCACCTAATTTCACACTGCCTCATGGAAAGGGAATTATATCGGCCGACGCCTTTCAATGGAACTCCATTCTCCCGATTCAGGTCCGTTCCGAAGCGTTACACAGATTTAGATACGGACGGCGGGAGAAACACAAGAGCTTAAACAAACCAATTTCAAATGGCCCTTCCTCATTGCTCATTTGCATAGATAACCCGTAGACTCTCCCGAAAGTGTGTACGATTCCGTATCCAGGGATAATTTAAATAACCACGGGGTAAGCAGGTAGCAATTCAACATATGCTGACGAGATTGTTTAAATTGTCCGTTCTGTCCTGGATCATGTAGATAGTGTGTGTGTGTGTGTGTGTGTGTGTTCACATGTGTGTATTCACGTGTGTGTGTGTGTGTGTGTGTGTGTGTGTTCATGTGTGTGTCAATCATTTTATTTCCAACGCACAGGAACTGCGGTCTGACAGTTCCTGTATATTGGAGATTAATCATAAACACAAGGAAAATCAAAAACACCCACACAGATTTGAATTGCAATGGGTCTAAAGGAATGGCCCAGACTGCAGTTTGGTCGACGTCTGTCACCGTGTAGGGGGTTAGGGTGGAGGGCTAGGCGTCCGGTGTGGTTTGGTGGCCGGTGAGGTTTATGTAAATTCATGGCACAGCGTTGGGATGTATGAAGCTGGGGGGTACAAGACAGTCCGGTTAGCGAGTTTAAACCCCCAAACCTCCAGGGAGCTAACCCCTTGTCTAACCCCAACTGCTCAGCCACACAACCGAAGCTGCTTCGGGTAAAAGCCCCAGAAAAGTAAAAACACCGTAAACCGAAAGCGATCAGAAACGTTAATTATGGAGGATTCGTTCGGTGTTCAGAAAGGTCTCATTCCGAGCGCGAGCGTCCCCCTCCCTGTGCGAGCTCGGCTCCAGCGCAGAGAAGCCGAGAAGGGAACCGCCTCTCAGGTTCGCGTCTTCAAACAGCCGGTCGGGGGGGAAATGCACTGCAACCGCCCGCCTCCGGGGGGGGAAAACCGGGATGCCTTTCCCCATTCTCTGACATATCCATCTTTTGTAATGTTTCCCCACACAGAGGGAGCAGTACTAACGAGATTGGACCACCGCCTCCTCTCACCATCTGGGGAACTTTTGGGGACATGGGTGCATTCCTAATTCCCCCCCCCTCCCCTCCAACCCCCGGCGGCTTCTCCCCCCCCAACTCCCGGCGGCTACAGACTCGACCCGACGGAGCGGGACTGATGCGGGGTCCGGCGGGCCCGGCTCCCAGGGACCCCTGGAGACCCCGCCGCTGGCCGGGGCCCCGGGAACAGCGACGAGGAAGGAGAGGGGAGAAAATGGGAGCGAGGAGGGAATGTCATTACTCTGATGGAAGAGCATAAGTCACTCTGAGAGGGAGTGAGTGTGAGGAGGGAGGGAGGGAGGGGGGGGGAGGGAGTCCCCTAGCATGGCCAAGAGATGAACTGGCGGCCGGCGCTTTGATTCACAGCGCAGGCGTAGATCTACCACACCTCGGGGGTCGGAACTAACGATTTGAAGTGGCTGGGTGAAAAAAAATTAAAAGTCCAGAAGAGAACTTTGCACTCGCGAACACACCGGCGCGCACTCGGACAAGCGCACACACGCACAAACATACGCTGAGACACACACAGATACGCTCAGACAAACACACATACGCTCAGACCCACACACACATGCGTTGAGACCCACACACACACACAGTATATAAAAAACGTGCGCGCTCCGAATTGTCGATCAGTCGGCGCTGTTAAGGGAATTCACAGCATATTCGATATCTCATCAGGAATCTATCATGGGCATTCTGCTTGTTCCATCACCCCCCCCCCCCCCCCCCCAAAGTAATAAGAAAAGAAAAACACTGGCTGTGTTGTTAACGGGACAGTCGACGCACACACAATTTGATGTCCTCGCATGGCTCTATCAACTGCATCTTGTAATATGACGATAGTCAGAACATTCTGATATATATGAAGGTATATAAATGAATAGAAACACAGACAGCCCTCATAGGAGTTTGTCTGCAAACTTGTTCCTGGCAATAAAAAAATATACAAAAAAGCATGGTGTTTGAATGTCCCAGGGGACTTGAACGCGGCGGGAGGGAGATGGAGGAACGGGCTACTTGGGAACAGTACAGCGGAGGGTAGCTGGTGACCCGAGCTACTTAGGAACAGTCCCTCTGGTTTAGGAGGGAAAGTAGTGTGGAGAACTGTAATCATTGTGTTAGTACTCATGGACTCCACTCCGGCTCAGAAGGAAATCTTGTTGAGCTCCTTCCAAGACACCTTCAGAAAGGTGTTACAATTCCATTTTTTAAGCTGGAGATGATTCATCGTTTGCGGTTCATTTACAGGGCAACGACAAAGCCGAAACACACACACACACACACAAACAACTCTTGCCGGTACAGAATGTCCTTCATGTTAAATCAAATGCAATATTTGCCCACCACACTATGAATCTCTCTCACTGGGGCTCCTTTTGTCCAGCGAATATCACACTATTTTAGAAGGGTGTGAAATATGGTTGAATGGTGAGAGAAGGCTCGAAAATAGACGAGCTCATCGTATAAAAAAAATAGAAAATGAACCATAAGGGACATAGAACCAAGCCAACAATGTTTCATTTTGGACTATTTTTTACTATAGAAAGTCAAACATCTCCAAAGTCCCAAAATGGCGGCAGTTAGTTCCTCAATGGTAAGCCATGCCTCCTTTGCCTCATCTTCCTTTGAGATTCTTGGTGTGTGGCATGTCGTCCTTTCTATTATTGATATTGAATATTTTCCTTAGAGGGTGTAGGGTTAGGCAGTTTGGTGAAAAGCCTTTAAAAGGTCCCATATTATACCGCCAGGTGCGAGTGTGATTAGCCGTTACAAGCCGTTTTGAAAATCAGCCTCTTCTGACATCACAAGTGGGCGTGTCTACCGATGTGTGACGGATAGATGAGCAACGTTTGCTACAGTCCGCTGGGTAGGCCGGTAGACTGATCTACCCAGCACACAGCTAGGTGGACACGCCCACCTGTGATGTCAGAAGAGGCAGTATTCAAAACGGCTTGTAACACCTGGTGGTAACATATGGGACCTTTAAAGTCTATAAAGTCTGTCTGAGACCGACTAGGACGAACGGCAGTACGAATAAAACATACTCGAGTCTGGCGTTTTGTAATTCATGATAAAGTCCCACCTAACCGCGTTCCTCTGTGATCCCAAAAAAAAAAAAAAGAGGCTCTCGATTGATTTTCCGGGGAAAAACATTAGACTTAAGGACTTCTGGATACAAACGTATAAACGCTCTTCCCCCGAATCGCACCAGAGACGGCAGGGGCTTTGGGCCGACCCCGCGGCGACTCAGAGAGTAGGAATAATCAGTCCACTCGTGATTAATTCACCCGCGAGACTGCCGCTAATTAAAAGTAGTGCTTGGAGTCGTTTGGGCGGCGGCTGCGCACCGTGTGCAAAGAAAAAAATAAAATAAAAAATAAAACCCCATCTGATTACTAATCACTCGTTGGGGGCCCCCACAAGCTCTATAGAGAAGCGGGGGGGGGTATGGGTACGGCACGTCATTCATTATTAATGCTGAGAGCAACGCCGTGGTGCACATCATCAGACTCCACTTTAGGCCCTTCACATCTTGTTTTGCGACGGTCCAGGCGTAAAGTCGACATATTGAGCTTGTCTTTTTAGCTTAGCGCCTCGTTACCCTTATGGGGTGGGGCT
The DNA here is from genome assembly GCF_949987615.1 of Pollachius pollachius. NCBI lineage: Eukaryota > Metazoa > Chordata > Actinopteri > Gadiformes > Gadidae > Pollachius > Pollachius pollachius. Next base: position 2,081,451 of record NC_136937.1, read on the forward strand.
CCTGGGGGCCGAGGCAATGCGTGTGGAGGGTTTGAGCTACAGCGGGTGGGGGGGTGGCTTCATTTACCTTGCATAGGGGCTGGCTAATAGGAGCCTGATGTATCCCTATACATTTCGCGGCGCCTTGACCTAATGCAAAAGGACTTTGGCGGATAGCACGATACACTGCAGTTTCTGCTGCCTTAAGTGAAAGTGTCTCTGAAATGATGACGAAGCATTAAGGAGAAAAACCCCCACAATCGTTAAATAGCGGCACTGAAACCCTGCAACGCAAACTTTCCTTTCCGCCCGTCCCTTTGTTGAATATGTATATATATATATGTATATGGGCACTTGCACTTAAAAATAGTACAGGCATTGTGTAGCGTCTTATCCTAGCTATCTCCGTTGCATACAGGGAAGGGGTTTGCCTAGTGATTTTCAGTGCTTTGCACTTGGTTCTATGAAGATCCTCACTGTACCGACAGCGACATATTGTTGTTTTTCTTTCTTCTGACAAATGTACTTATTGTAAGTCGCTTTGGATAAAAGCGTCTGCTAAAGGCCCTCAATGCAAATGTAAAATGTAAATAAGTCTTAGCTTGAGGACCGATAGAACATCAAAAAAGTGGGGAGATTCCGACAGAGAAGTATGCTGCTACGGTCTCAAAACTCTCGGCCCACCGACCACACTTTGAAACACAGAATAGAAAAGGGGAGGGAAAGGGATGTCCGCCGTCGCCGCGGCGACGAGCAGCGGTGGTTCTGCCCCCGGGCCGGTCCTCGCATCCAGAGTTCACAGAGGTTGCGTTGCTAGGCAACTGAGTGGAGGCGGGCCAGGCATTAGAGAGGCCGAGGGTTTTGGGATGATTGGTAAAAGCGGGAGATTGGGTCAGACGTGCGGTTCACTGTGTGTGTGTGTGTTTATCTGTATGTGTGTGTGTGTGTTTATCTGTATGTGTGTGTGTGTTTCTGTATGTGGATGTGTGGATGTGTGTGTGTATGTGTGTTATACGCCTGTACTTGCGTGTGTATGTGTGTACACGTGTGTTTCTGTATGAGGTGTGTGTGTGCGTGTGTGTGTGTGTCTGTGTGCTTGTACGTGTGTGTGTGTGAGCGTGTGTGTATATCTCTGTGTGTGTATATCTTTGTATAACTGTGTGTTTATCTGTATGTGTGTTTTTGTGTGTGTTTCTGTATGCTTATGTGTGTATGTGTATGCGTGTGTACTTGTGTGTGTACGTGTGCATCCGTGTGTGTGTATGTAGGTCTGAACGTGCGCATGTAGGTGCATGCGTGGGCGGGTGTGGAGCATCAAGCAGGGGTCAGAGCGTTTGACCTACCTGTGGAACAGCACAGACTTCACCAGGGTTACAACGTCACGGCTGGCATTGTAGCCCGCGCACACGATGGCCACGTGGATGGTCTGCACACAGCAGGAAAGCACACACATTTAGAAGATATATCGTTTTTCATTTTCGTCCAGAGGAAAACTTGACAACAGTGCTGCTGCCCTCGCACAACAAAGCAGGGTAAAGAACGAAAAGGGGTGAGGTGGATTTGAGGGTTCAACTTCAACTTCCATTTTATTTTGCTTTAACTTCTGAAGTGGAATGGTAAACCATGGATAAATTGTCTGGAAAGTTTCTAAACCCTCATTCACCCTGAATGCTGAGAAGCACCCAGCGAAAAACAACCCAAACTAACAATAGAAACGAGGATCCAAACTTCCCCTCTCCCTCCTGCCGCTAGCAAACTCGTTAGCATTCGAGCTAATATATTTCGCTGGAGGTGTGAAGCGCATTTGAAGTCGGGCAGACGGATTCAGCTAGCTCCTGTTGAGTACGGATACCGTCTGAATGTTAAACGTGGAATTTATCTAAATAACGCAAAAACGCATTCATCCATCCACAAACGTGAATCTGGATGGGGGGTGGCTCACTCTAGGAGGAGTCGGGGATCGAACTAGCAACCTTCCGGTTACCAGTCAAACCGCTCTACCTCCTCCTAGAGTGTCGAGGTGTCCCTGAGCAAGGCACCTCACCCCCGCTGCTCCTGACCAGCTGGCTGTCGGTCCTGCATGGCTGACACCGCCGTCTGTGCGTGAATGTGTGCGTGGATGGGCGAATGTTGTAAAGGCAATATTGTACAGCGCATTGAGTGGCCACTGGTTAGAAAAGCGCTGTATAAATCAGCACATTTACCATTTGCCCCACTTCTAAACGACCTCTGCCGCGACCCAACCGCCACAAAGACACAGGACCGTAGTCTTGAGTGGGTGGGTGGTCACCGACGGCAACGCCGTGGCGGCCATGTTGCGAGGGCTGTTTGCTGATGGCTACGCCGGCATTTGGCGTACGGTAAGATGTGCCGTTCGCGAGGACACGCAGCGGTAAACCCATACATTTATAAATAAACTGAAGCGAGTCAACAACAGCGGCCGTGCCAGGATCGGAGAGAAGAGAGGGTGCGTCCATGTGAATTCATGATGGCGATGAGGTTAGCCGTGGAGCAGAGGGACGGCCGGCTCGTCCTGGCTTGCTCCCCACCAATCAGAGGAGCGACGGGTGAGATGGAACGCGTCGACTTTATTTTTCCGGGAAAAAAAACAACGAAAAGACGAGAACTAAAATTGAACAAAACCGCCGAGTTCTTCCGTGCGGGTATTTGCTCCCCCCGGGCGTCTTAGGCTGTGTTCATCCACGCAGCGCTAAGTACCCTAAGGGGCGCACGTGTGGAACGGCTCCCCCCGCCCCGTCGCCGCACGGAACATGAACCACACAAGCAAGAGCCTGTTACGGCCACAGCAAAGGCTCATTCATAAGGCCAAAAATAGGGGTTGAGTACATGGTCTATCAAACAACAACCCTTATTTTACCTAACATACCAAACTGAAGTCGGGAGATCCGGCAAACCAAGCATTAGAGGGAGAGTCACTGAACCAGCCACGCAACGGGGCGTCGGAGTCAGTGGATCTCCCGAACTATCGAAAACAGTTAAAAGTAAACGGAGACATAAAGCTGAGATAACCGGACTGCGGACCTCCTTTCCTTCACAATATGATACAGAGAACCAACATCTATGGTATGAGTAAGAACACAATCAGAGACCCAACATGCCCCCCTCCGACCTCCGTGAGTCATTCCAATCCGCCACACGTCAACGATACGAAGGCCTCTAGCTTTCGCTAACACCGTGCTAACGCTAACCCCGCCGCGGTCGCTCACCTCGCACTTGTCCACCGGCGGCTGCTGGGCGCAGTCCGAGCCGTTAGCCGCCGCCGCCGCCGCCGCGCCGCCCTTCCCGTCGCTGTCGCCCGTGCCCTCCTCCGAGTGGCTCCGGCTCTGGTTGCCGCGGTGACGGGCTCCGCCGCGCAGGGCCTGCGGGCTCCGCGGCGGCGGCGGCTTGCTGAGCTCGCGGCGCAGCGCGCGGTTCTCCTCCTCCACCTCTCGCACCCGCAGCTCCAGAGCCTGGCGCTCGCCGGCCCCCCCCGCGGGGGGGGAGGGAGGCTGGGGCTCCAGGGGCGAGAGAGGCAGGGGCTTCACTGGAGAGAGAGAGAGAGAGAGAGAGAGAGAGAGAGAGAGAGAGAGAGAGAGAGAGAGAGAGAGAGAGAGAGAGAGAGAGAGAGAGAGAGAGAGAGAGAGAGAGAGAGAGAGAGAGAGAGAGAGAGAGAGAGAGAGAGAGAGAGAGACTTTAGTTAGAAAACATTGAGGACTTTTAAAAGGTGTTGTAGGTACAATTTCAGAGCGATTATTTGCATGTCATTCTTTTTTTTGTATTTTTATGCTTTTACCAGAGTGAGATAGAGAGGAAGGTATGGGAGGTAGAGGGGAGGACATTTGCAAATGAACAGGGCCAGGATTCAAACCCGGGTGGCTGCGTTCAGGACTGAGCCGACATGGTACGCGCTCTACGCATTGAGCCGCCCCTGCATGAGCACATTTGTTGGAATCACCATAGCCATTCAGTCATTATTTATTAGTGCGTAGCATGCTATACATTTATCGGTTCTGGTTGATTGTGTTGGCCCCAGTTTGAAACTATAAAGATTAAAGACCGCTCCTGTGATCATTTCTGACTAATCAGGGAGTCTCTTGCCTGATTGGCTCAGGGAACCCGTCACAGATACACTTCATTGGCCGAGACGCGTAGGGAGGGAGGGTGCAGACGGCTCATTTGTTTGTTTATTCTCCGGAAAAAAAAAAAATCTGCTCGCTTTACAACTCTAAAATCTTACATTAAACAGCCTTAATGCAGCCCTTAAAGCTGTATACACCTCTAGCCCCCCCTCTAATCCTGATGAGCCTGTTGAGTCACTGTAGCCGCTATATAACCAGACCATTAACTGTTGAGAGGATTGAATCAGCATGAACCAGAAATGCCCACAAGACTTTGAACACTTGCAGCCAGAGGCAGGTGTAAGCCTGGCGGGGAGCGTTGGTGATGACTTGCCAAGAAGGCAAGCTCACATCACCGATGCGATTGTGTTTCCCACCACTAATAAGACAAGGCAAGACCTTCTTATACAGAAAAACCATGAACGCACCATAAACCAATATTTCCAAAATAAAACCGGATTTGTTTCCCTGCAATACTTCCCCGAACATTGATTTGTTATTCGTCATAAATTCATCTGTCCCATGCTTAAATAGAGAAAGACCCTGCCTCGAACCAATTCAGACCAAGGACATTCGCCACGATTCACTGGATGTCTAAAACAGCGTGTTGTGTTGGCGTGCGCGAGTGTTCATATTTGTGGGGTATCTGAAGGCGGCCTTGAGCCAAATAGGAGCATGATAGTCTTGTTATTTATGAGACTGACATCAAGCTACAAGTATTTGTACCGTGGCAGAAATACCAGCGATTCGCCTCTGTGCTCCTACTCTCCAGCACAGAGCCGTTCAGCCCTCCTGAAGGTGAATTCGGAAAACATCAGTCCTGTGGAACGAGTACGAAGGCGTTGCAGGCCTGCCGTTGTCTGTAGCAGTCACAAAGCTTGAAGGTTGTCAGGCAGCGACGGCATGAAGGTGACAAGAACTCGAACACAAAGCCATGTGTGGAAGGAGGTGGAGTGGGTTGACGGTGAAGGTGTGAGGGCGGAACGGGGAATCATCTTTGCCCTCGTGAGGTCTTGGTGTTAGAGGTGGGCACTTCTCTGGCCATGGGGGGGGGGGGATTCAAGAAGAACAATTGAACTCTGACTACTCGTGTCGTTGTTGTTCGTTTGAAGGCCTTGCCGATAAAGACGGATGTAATGTCCTGGGTGGTAGGCCGCTGATGGGGAAAAGCTGCTCAATTATATTTAAAAGGACTGCGATACACTCTTTGTAGCTCTCGCTTGGAAGATTTTTGGGGGGGGTTTTGTAGATCTTAGGTGTTTTGAACATTGCGGTAGTCGAGTTGTTTCAAATTAAAGGCAACTTCTACTTTGGGTAATGGTACCTTTCGGTTTTCCAGTCTTCAGGTCTTCATTTATTTATTTATTTTACCAAAATGACTTTAATTTGGTGAAGAAAGGAACACCTTTTTATGTATGTCCAACGTCATGCAGCCGAGAAGACAAGATTGTGATCGCAGGGAGCTAAATTAAACCTTTACTTTAGCCCGGCAAAGGACCAAGATTAGAGTTTGATGGAATCGCCAACTGAAGCATATCACGACAGGGGGGTGTTGGACACGATGTAATAACAGAATGAACCACAGTAAACACACACTGCGTGTTTAATGTGAAGCGCTTGCCCGTATGTGGAGAGGAGAAGCAATTCAAGCGTTTCGAATCCCCCAATATGAGACTGCTAATTCTCTCAGGCGGATAATAGTGAGCCCTAACCTCTAGGTGGGGTCCTTTTCTGTTTGTAAACATTGTCACAAATCGCGCAATATTCTAGTTCGTTCCACCACGTTACATGGAGCAAGTGTGCGTTCCTGAAGAAGTGAGTCATTCTTATTGACATTAATGTATGAGAACAGAGCAGTTCACGCACAGGGCAATGCTGTGGTCATAAGTTTCACCTTAACTGTTGTTTCGATGTGTTGGCAAACTTTAAATTGCTGTCGTAAATCATTTATTGTTTCATGGTTGTAGCCAGTTATTTAATGTACTTATATTTGTTTGCATTTGTGTTACCTTTAGAGACCACATCACATACTTGATCCTGCATGCCCTGCGCAGCGTAAAGACCTCCAGTCCATCTCTGCCTCTGTCTGCTCCTTACAAGAGTCCCGCTGTGGATCGAGCGATCCACCTCGTACGAGAAAGCCTCCCTCATACATGCCTTCAGCTCTCAATACAAGCCTCGGAGATTTCACGAGGGGGAGAGATATAGACATGAATCTTTCTCTTTCCTCCAAGTTGTTCAAGGAAAGTCTCACAAAAGAAGTCTTTCGAGCAGAGAGCGTTGAGGGCATTAGACCGAACCATCACCCCCCCCCCCCCCCCCCCGCCCTCGTTCCGTCTCCAGGGATCAGGATGTGGATCTGAGGTCATTTTTGTCGGCCGCAACGGTGCCTGAAGAAAAAAAAATGAATGTAATAATGAAATCTCCGTCCATTTGTCCATCCATCTATATAATGGCTCCCTCCACGTGTGATTTAATAGCAGCGCTGGGTCACCATGCTCCTTACCAGCGGCACCATGTAACGTCTGAATCAGGGCTGTCACGATGTGGACATTAGGTGACGTCCTTGGTTCTTTGCAACCCCCGTTTAGTTTCTGACCGGGTTGAAACATGTCTTATAGGAATAATGATTCAAAAACCCAACTACAATATCAATGAGTGAGTGCTCCGTGGACGACGTTCCTGGTTTTTCGGAGCCGCGTCTTGTTCCGATTCCGACTCTGTTATAGTGGAACTTTGACGTTGAGCCACGGCGCGCCGCGCCAGGGTGCAAGATGTCGGAAACTTAGGTTTCAGGGCACGCGCTCCGTTTAGTGTGGCGGTTGGCGAAAACATGGCGCTGCGATGTGTGTCATGGGTTTGGAGCGTTGCTGAAAGTAAAAGTGCGGTTGGATGGTCGAGAACACACACGGTCGGGTGCTGTTCAACAGACAAAACGCACAAGCACACTACTACTATTTGCAGCCTGGCATTATGAGAAGGTGGATGGGAAGTAGGTGGGTTAGTAGGTAGGGTTAGCGCGGAGAGATGTTTCGTGAAGAAATAAGACGTCTTTGAGGCACTGCTGGTAAAAAAGCATTAAAAAAAAAAGTATTTCAAGGGAGTTCATCTTTTCAAAGTAACGTACAGAGATGGATGATAAGTGACAAAGGACATGGCAATACTGTGATAAAGCGACCAAATTTGATAAGGCGCCACCAAATTAACAAGCATTAGTTGCCTTTCCCAAGACCAGTGATGTGCTAGTGGAAGGTGTAGTGAGCTAAGCTACCAGTTACTTTATATTAAATTAAGCTCCACTTCTCTGAAGCCATCCCCAGAGAAATGTAGCGGGCTAAGCTGCAATACCGTGGCAAAAGCAGTTTACCACATCAAAGCACTTCTTTTTTTTTTCATCATTTTTTTTTTTTTCATTGAACCAAGTTCATTCCCAGCTAATGCTTTCAAAGTGATCAATAAATCTGTCAGTCAAACAGATAGGCAGGCAAAACATGTTCGGTTTAAACGGTTGTTAAACAATAAGCTGTGCTCTCTGCTCTGCCCGCTCCAAAACCAATCCGGCAACAAAAACAAACATAAAAAAACATGTGCTCCACATAATAACAAAAAGCAGGTATTGAGAGTGTGTGTGTGTGTGTCTGTCTTTTTGTGTGTGTCTGTCTATGTTAGTCTATGTGTGTCTGTCAATGTCTGTGTGTCTGTGTTTATATGTCTATCTGTCTATCTATGTGTGTGTGTGTGTCTATCTTTTTGTGTGTGCGTCTATCTATGTTGGTCTATGTGTGTGTATGTGCGACTCAGGATCAATTCCTCTCCTCGCCATCTTTCCATCTAGTAAACTCAAGTTTGCGTGTCTGGGAAAAGTCACCGTATTGGTATGTGTTGTCACCTTCATGATTATACTGGACACACACACACACACACACACACACACACACACACACAAACACGGCGGTGGCGCCACATAAACCAGCGTTATGGTCGCCGCGGGACAGCGTCCGTGAGGTGGGCGGCGAACCCACACATGGCCTTGGCCTTTATAGTCCCTGTGTGGCCCCCCGCAAACTGCTGTGGACGAGGGCCATGACGATGTCATCTTCGGGCAGCGACGGCTCGCTCAGCTAGCGCACGGCGACTCCAAAATCATCAGCGTCATGTCCGACCGAGGCACAGAAAAACCTCAGAAACGCGTGGGAAAATTGAACCTGTGTAGTCGAGAACGCAAAACTTGATCAATGAAAGAGCTACTGTTAGGCTAGCAGCGATCCTACTGCCTCCCCCCCCCACCACTGCCTACGCTCTCTGTGGGACGTCGGTGTGGACAGCATAAAGAACGACCTGGGCTTACAAGCGGGGAAACCAGCGGTGCTCTGGGCCTGGTATTGTGTATTGATCTTGGCTGCGGTGGATAAATCCCTTGCAGAGATGATATCATCAGTCATCGCCGCCCACAGATCACCAGTGGGGGGGGATTCAGCCCACAGAGAGGGGAACGGGGGAGGGAAAGATCCCGGGTCAGCCCCGAAGTGTCTGCTCCAAACACAATGAACTAATACTATTAACAGGGGCTTATCCGGTCGGGAACAGGGACTTAAGTGTGCTTACCGAAGACAACATGTACTGCACCGAGAGATATGGTGCGAACTGTAAGAAAACGTCCCACGTTATTTATCGCTTTGAAAGATACACCTCGGCAACGTCGGTTCAAAACAATGGCGACCCATTATCGTTTTGGATCTCGTTCTGTTTCAAAACCTTTTCAACGTCAACGACAGTGAAAGATGAAAGACACACACGCGCACACGTGTTGGGAAAGCTCTGGTGATGCCGGGAAGTCAATATTATACCAGCCTGGCTCCTTCACCACGTCACACTCAGCCCCGCTGACACCACCACGCATTAGCGGCATGTCGCTAAGCCTCTTGAAACCTTATCGAGGGCCCGCGCTCAATGCGTTTGTTGACCGTCCAAGATGAATACAGAGTGGCCTTGCTGTGTGTTGTTTAATATCTATCAAAGACCGCCCTCCTTCCCTTCTCTCTAACCCCCCTTCCTCCCTCATCTCCCCCCTCCACTCCCATCTCTCTCCCCCCCAACTCCCATCTCCACTCTCTCCCCCTCTCCCATGTCTCCCCCTCCCTCCCTTCTCTCCCCCCTTCACAAAACAACCCAGGTAGCCCCTACTACTCCTGACTCTACCCAGGCTGTAATTAATTTGCTGAGTGGATTTGCTGAGCCTAATCCCGCTGAATTCGACTGAGCTGCCATTTGTTGGAGCTGCCTAGAGATTGCATATGGCATGAGCACTGGGCCGGCAGATGCACCTGGCCCGGCCTGATGAAGCCAACTCATTTGGCTTTCTGGGCCCATATGTCAGGCCGCTAATCCGCACGCAGAGAAACACACCGTAGACCGCTTTGCAAAACTCAATCGATGAACATGAGCTTTTTTTATCCCGAGGCCTAACCTGCCGCATTGATGTTGTTTCAACCGGTTGAATACGGATAATTAGTTTTGAATAGAAAAATGCACAGGCAAGGCCGCTGAGTCTTGTACTTCATTTCAGCGTTCATGTCGTGTATCTGTGTTGTGTTAGATGCACGAACACAATCAGAATTACTTTTATTGCATCTTGTTATACAAGTACACAAGAGTACAATTCTTAGGACGGGTTCCTCAACTGCCATACATCTCAACGTAGCAGCAACAATACAAGATATAGTAAATAAGTATAAAATAAAAAAGTAATATAAAATAGTAAAAAAATAGGTAAAAATAGGTGAAAATAAGCAAAAATATGTAGCAGAAGTGGTAGTGGTACCAGACACGATTGATTCTAGCGTAACATACATCATTCAAGATTTATGGACTAGAAGATTGATCAGATCTAGAATTCATTTTTCCGTGTGCACATATTGGCTGCAGCGCTAAAGCCGTGATTAATGCACGTATCCAGCCTGGGCTGTTCTTCTTTAGCTCACCTACGGGAACCGGACCGTTACCAGACAGCCGGAGCGTGCTCAAGCAAGAGCCGAGCACATTAGAAAGCACTCGCCGTTATTTAATATGATCTTCCGGAACGGTCTGTTCAGACGCCCCCCCCGCCCCCTGCGGTCACACAAAGGGGAGGGGCCTGTCCTCCGCGGCGCATTCGGATGCCGAGCCGCCTGAGCGATCATGTATGGCCGTTTTAATTGACAGGCAACATCTGCTGGGCGACAGTGAGTCACACCGTGGCACACACACACACACACACACACACCTGGAGAGCATTGGCAGCCATTTTGTCCAGTGACTTTCATCCGAAGTTCTACAAAAAAAAAAGAATTTGGTCGACGTAGCGGCTCCACCGCCGTACTGCCAGACAACCTTTTAGTCGTGGGAAGGGGGTGTGTGAGGACGTCCTTTATCCTTGATTAAAAAGCATTGTCATTGCGGCGGTACGAATCCCCCATTCATCAGAGTCCTCTCGCCGGCCACGCGTCTCCAAATGACCGGAGCGCGTTTTAATCTTCGGCTGCCGACCACTTACAAACCCATTTCCTCACGACATACCGTCTACCTCCAACCCTGGGTATCAATCTGTCCGGAGGGCCAAGCCTGTGGGGGGGGGGAACCGACGGACAGGAACACACAGCAAGAGGTGGAGGGCGGGATTTACTGCAGCTCCCGCCCCGGCGGGCGTGTGGACAGATGGACCACCCTAGCACCGAGCGTTTAATCTTAATGACGACAGCGACCGGCGTAATGCGAGACACCTGCTGCCCCGCCCCGCCGGCTAATGACTCAGCAAAGCGACCGACCTTGAGCTCGGCCAGGGCAGGGGGGGGTTTGGGGGCCCTCTAGGGGCCCGGCCATGCGTTTCACGGGGGGCCATCCATCCATCTCGCGTTGTGACCAACAGTTATCCGTCTCTCCCGGACCGCCCGTGACAAAGGGGCTATTTCCATCGACTGAGTGGGCGCGGTTCACTCTGGAGGAGAACCTTGGAGGGTCGGTGCTGGGAGACTCATCTCTATAACCGTGGGAGGGATGAGTTGCACATTTTTCTCGAAGGTGTGCCCCACAGCGGCTACTGGGAAGGGAAAACTGGTGAGGGGGAGGGCGGACGCACACACACACACACTACGGGATTGGAAGGGGAAAGGGGGGGTTCAGTCTTTTAAATGGCGAGGCAACAATTGTCTTTGTCTTCACACGTCCAACGTACATTACGACGCTGCGCACACACACACACACACACACACACACACACACACACACACACACACACACACACCCCTTCCCCTTGAATGTATTGCTTTAGTGTCAGCAGGCGTTTGAACAGTGTAAAGGGGGCAGCTAGAGCAGGAACGTTGACCGTGTGATAGCTGAAACACAACCCGACCGGTCGCCCCGACTGTGTGCTTATATTCCTCAGAACAAGTCCCGTTTCAAGAGGAATCAAATCAACCAACTCGATTCCGTTTGAATCACAGAGTCCTCTGCCTTCTCCGGAGGCGGCAGTTCAGTGTTGCGTTTACAGCCGGGCGTCTCTGGGTAAAAAAAAAAAAGACCCCCACTCCGGCGAAACAAGGGGAAATTTTAACAAGGAGAGCGCAATTAATGGAAAAAAAATAAGAAAACACAAAATCGTTCTGTTTTCTTTTTGGGCTGGAGGGCGAAAACAAATTCATGGGGAGAAACGTAAATAAGTGATAAGGAGCAGCATGCCACCAGACATGGCCGGTGGTCACCGTGATTGAGTAAGCATTTACCCTAATCCCCCTTCCCTGCCAATGTTTGCCTTTTCCCCCCTGCTTTGAATTCGCTGGATCGAAACCGACGTTGTGACCTTGGGCGTCGCGACTCCCCGCTCGAATAAGGAAAATAAATTATCTCAGGGGGAGGAAGGGAAGAGGATCAAGTAGGCGGCACACTTGTTAGCGTTGTCCGCTAGCCGCCGTGAGGGGGTAAATGCCGTGTGAAGGCAGGTCTGCG
>NC_136937.1:2098527-2121027 GCF_949987615.1 Pollachius pollachius
AAAGTTGTAGTACTTGAAAGTACTTCTTGATGAACGACTGAAAAGATTAAGCCAAATTCCACCAGGGAGGTGATTCCGTTGGTGTTATCCCAGCACACACATCACCGGTTAGTGATGTCCTTAACGGGTAGATTTCGAAATGGCCCGCCGCCGTGTCTTATCAACGCCGTTGCGAGCACCAGGTGGGCAAATAAAATGAACGACCACCAAGTGGGGTGCTGATTAGCAATTATGAGCCCTCTTCCTAACCGTGAACGCTCACACTGCCGAATACCACGGTGCACATTATTTGCGCTTCGATTGTGGGTGAATAATAAATAACGACGCGTGCCAGTTGGTACGACAGGCTGGTTGCTGTCCGCCTGTCCACCAGACAGGGTGGTAGGTTGATCCATCCAGCCTACAGCTGTGTGCATAGTCCCACTTGTGATGTCACTGATGAGTATATTTTGAAACAGCTCAAAACCACTCATCGTTTCACTAGTGGAGTCACTAACGGGAGGATTTTGAAATGGTTTGTAATGGCAACTGTTGGTAGACTAGGGGCCCTTAAGAGAGGGTACTTTCAGGCTAAACCAGTTACAGTGACGCTTTTATCCAAAGCGACTCGCAACGGTTCACCACACAATCACACACCGACGGCGGAGTCAACCACACTACACGACAGCCAGCTCGTCGGGAGCAGTTAGGGTTTGGTGCCTTGCTCAGGGACACCTCAAGCCGGGGATCAAGCCAGCAACCTCCCAGTGACGAGTCAGCCCGCTCTGCCTGCGGAGCTAAGCCCACCCTTCCAAATGTGAATGTAAACCAGTCAGCTTGACTGCTCTGCGAAATACCAACCCCCGCAACGACCCAATCGGGGCCCGCGTCCACATCGCCGTCAACAACGTCAACATCAACTCACCTTGAAAGTTCCCAGCCGTGAGGTAGAGCCAGGTGAGGGCCGGGATGAAGAGCAGGGCGACGGTGGCCAGCAGAAACTTCCTGCGCCCGCGACACATTCCAAGCATCCTCCGGGCGGGGGACCCTAGCGACCACCGAGCGAGCCTGGGGGGGGGGGGGGGGGGGGGGGGGGAGAGAGGGGCGGGGCCTCTAGGTGGGCAGCAGCTGCTGGTGGGCTTGGAGATGCATGGCCCTGCGGAGAACCAACAGGGAGAAGAAGAGCGGGGAGGTGAGTCAAAGCAGGGCGGAGGTCGGCGCTGGGCCGTTTATCCATTTTTTATCGTGGGTCGAATTCATGGTCAATAATCATTTAAAATCGATTACAAAAAAATAATAATTAAAAAGTGTTAGTCAACATGGCAGCATGCGCTGAAAAAAGTGAGTGTTTAGTTTGGCTAAAGTCTGTTGCAACCAAATTGTGCTTTTGTTAATCTTCAAATAAAATCCAAACTTAAAAAATATATATGTTTGTCATTTATAGAAAGAAAAAGAAAAAACAGCTCAACAGGTCCACAACAACAACAGCATGTCTTCTAGTGACATTGGAGCACAAGAATAGTTGTGATGATGGTGGAGGATTCTAAGGGGTTTAAAGCCTGTTACGGTTCTCACCAGTAAGATATGCAAAAAACATTTTCCACTTTTGCATGCCTCTGATGACCTTATCATCGTAGTCGCAGACACCATCTAAATATTGGAACATTTGATTTTGTAAAATACGGCCCAGCTCAACACATTAAACCTTATCATTCCAATTTCCGACAGATTTGCATCTACTTATCCCTGCCTTTCAAAACCATCATCTTTGCATCATTTGCTCAGTTCGGTCGGAATATGAACCTATTCTGTTCTTTAATTCAATGAAGACCGATTCCACAGGGAGTCACAGATGTTGTTTTGGGTTTTAGGAGCAGTTGAAAATGAATACATTCCCCCCCCCCGCCCCCCCCCCCCTCACCCACCACCGGGGTCTCCTGGGGACCCTACTGCACGAAGCGTATTGCATTATTCATGACAATGATAAGAAACGGGAAAAAAAAAAAACACAGCAGCACACAATAAAGTTGCACCATGCGCTAACCCGTCAGACGTTTGTTCGCTAGATCTGCACGTTGTAAACGGCTGGGTTAATTGGCCAATATGCTAAAATAAGTTCTATTTCAGATCTCCAAGTTGTGTTTGGTCCATTTACAGTGCAAATCAAAAGAGACAGTGGTGAACTATTCTTGCATGGCCTCACGCTAAATCCTTGGATGATTATGAACACATTTTCAATTACCCCTTATAACCCAAAACCTTAACTGTGTCAGATCAAAGGGGGCGAGACACAATAGAAGTTGGCACTCGTTTTTGAGCTGTGATGGTCGCTGGCTAAATTAAATTAATTAAAAAAGGAGTGCGCCACATTTAAAACGTGTGAATTGCATACACGCGTATATACACAAACTGTATCCCCATTACTTTAACAAGCAACCAGTGACTTTAACAAGCAACCGGTGGCAACACGATCCTAAAAGTGTCAATACGTTTCTCGACAAGATTTGTTATTTGACAGTGGGAAGTTAATCAAAGAAGGTCCAAACTATAAGCACCCTATAAACACACTCTGCCAGTACCCACCCCTATGCAGACCTTCAACAACATCCTTCAAATCCTCCACAACGAAACTCCACTCGACAGTCAGCTATATCACTAGCTATCATCTGACATAGTATCATCCAGAAGCAAGTAGTGGGTTATGGATCCAAGGACCTTACAGTCAAGGGTCAACCACCCTGACCACTAGGCACCCCTTCATTCATATTCATCGTCTGCCAAGGTATACCGCTCCGAAGGAAATAGCTACAGCAGCAGGCTGGAAGTCCTGGGCGGTGTAGCGGAGATGAGTGGGGGGGGGGTGGGGGGTGGCTGGGTTAAACGAGGCTACCAGAGATTAGACGCCTCTTACAGTAACGCCAGCCCCGGTTACAATAGCCGCCTCTCTCTGGGAATTACTCCAACCGGTTCTTTAGCCCCGTGACCCCGGGTTGTAGCTCTCAAAATGGGATTGCATAATCTACATCGCTAATGCTGTGCTGGACACATTTGTTAGCTCACAAGGGAGATGTCGGAGGAGGGGGGGGGAACTGGAGTCACCAGCCGCAAATGTCAGCCAGGGAGCAACTCGGGCGAAGGGGAGGAATTGAGAGGGGATTTAATACGTCGGTTTACAACCCTAACAGACTACGATAAAACTCCCGGGACGTACGCTACACCACTTCTTAACGGTCGAGAAAAAAAACAAAATAAAGCTAGCCGTTTTGCCAAAACACAGCCTCAATTTGAGGAAGAGCCAGGCGACGCGAATACGAGCGAAGCTTTTCCTACCGCTAAAAAAAAAAAAGTTAGCCGACGCCAATTACCGCCCGGAAACATTGCCGTAATTTATGTTGGAATACGGGGAGCGACTCGGATCAACGGTGGGCCTCGCCGCGATGACAGTTGGTTAACGAAAACGGGATTTAATATCCAGAGCTCTGTGGTGAACTGCGTTGCACCGAGGCTAGCGGTGATGAATGATGATCAGGGGGAACGGCAGAGAATCGGTTGGGGACGACCACCGGGAAAAAGGGCGAGAGAGAGGCAGAGAGGTATAGAGAGAGACAGAGGTTAAGAGAGAGACAGAGGCCGAGAGAGAGGCCGAGGCCGAGGCCGAGAGGGAGACAGACAGAGAGAGACAGAGGCAGACAGAGAGAGAGGGAGACAGAAACAGACAGAGAGAGAGAGACAGAGAGAGAGAGAGAGTTGCTCGCTCTGAATGTGTGCCCAGCAGTCGGGGGGAGAAAGGAACACGTGGCCGGTGTTTCGGGGCGAAATATAGGTCACGACAAGAAATACATCAATGTGACAGATAACAGATTCTCATAACACACAGAAGGGAATAGGGAGAAGAAAAAGAGGCAGAGAGGCCGAAAGACGGAGGATTACCTCGGGCGATTTAATGGTATCGTTTATATCTCTACACCATAAGAGCCCTTCTTCTTAATATCTGCAATAACCCTACAGGCAAATCTCACAGGACATCCGTTGTTAACAGAATGATTACTCCATCGGAAAATCGGACGCACAATTCTCCAAAGGCTTCGTATCGTCCAACACCCTTACTGAAAGTGATAAGGGCTTTTGATGAGAGCAGGGGGGTAGAGGGGGTGAGGAAAGGGGGTGGGGGGAGAGGGCAAACCAGGTCACCGAATGCTTCCAGGGCCAAACCTGGCAACTGAGGGTGGCTGTCACCATGTGGGCATGCGGGCCTCGGAGCCAACGAGATGGGATACACGCCCGGTCCTGCACCCGCCCCCCAGTGACAGAAGCTGGGGTGGATGATACGGGCGCTGGTGGTACCAGGGGCGTAGGAATGAGTTTAACATTGGGGGGGACACATATCGGAAACCTGACAGATCCGTTAATGGTTTGAACAGAAATATGTCATAAATTAACTACACTGAAAAAATTCACAAATATTTTTTATTCTACTAAAAAGATACATTTGTAAATGTAAAGGAAAACACATTTTGAATGGCAGTAATGAACTGATAAATATCAAATCAATTCTTTAATTGCTCAATCATCCAGTTTTTTAGAATAAGAAGCGGTGACAAGACGCTGTGTTGCGCTTTCAAAATAAAATATTTTTCTCCCCCCGGTATAATTTTTAGGTGGGACAAATGCGCCTGTCTCCAATATTGGAGGGGACACGTCCCCTCCGTCCCCCCCGGTTCCTACGCCCTTGGGTGGTACCATTGTAGTCTGTTCTGTGAGAACAGTGTTACACCCTTTTTCCCCCACTTACATGCAACGTAAACGATATCTATAGAATTTATTTATAACAAATAGTGTCAACGGGAAACACAAAAGGCTTAACCTTGGACTTGTTGTAACAAAAAAATAAAAATGTAATCCTTTTGAAAGTATTTACATGCTGAATCTAATTTGTGGATTAGCATGATGTGCTTTCAGCTAAACGTCGTTTCCAATCCGTCAGTCGATTTCCGATGGCCAACGAAACTCAATATCACGGCTCACTGAGTATTAGATAAAGCCCTCAAAAACTCTTTATTCAGCTTTCAAAGAACGACCCGGGGAAGGGTCAGATCTGATGGAGACGGCTCCTTCTCAGTAATAGAGCCAGGTAGTGAACGGCGGGTGTGAAAGTGGCAGAAGACACCAATAGCGGGCGTAACAATACCGGGGACTGATTAACTGTGAGCGGGCTCTCCTGAGCCTCTTTGTCCTCACAATAGAGTGGCCGGGCTCCAAATGGCACTCTAGTTTAACATGAGTGCACCTGTGTGGTGGCATTGGCCAACTGCCATCTTGCAGCGGGATAACTTATTAGATGACATCATCTGGGATGATATCGGGGCGCTCTTAATTTGAAATTAAGAAATTCATCACATTTAGTGGAGCAGGATTTATTTTTAACTTTGCGGATGGGCTTTGTCTTTTAATAACCCCCTCACTGAGGGATTGGATCTAGGGCGGCATGTTTCTTAGTGACGGTGGTAAATGGCAAACTTTGCATTGAAAGTGTATGCCAGTGGATTTTGTGGATCAATATATACAGGACAACATGATCACATTTAATCCATCCACATCCATAACTGCAGAATGCTGATATGATAATATACAATATGAATGTTCTACATTCAAAGTGTAGCATGCATAGCACAAAAAAAGAAAGTAGTTTACTCTGGAAAATGGAACCCCTCCATTTTATCTGCCTCAACAAGATCTTGATACGATCAAATCCCAATACATGAACAACCTGAAGGATACAGTGAGATGGAGATGGATGCATCATGACAGCTTGTTTCTTGTTTTTTTTCGATTGAGACACGCATAACCGCGTCCAACCACAAATTATATTGATTATACCATTCAGGCATCCTCTCAAAGTACTATCGTTCTCACAAAAAAAATCCAGGATCCTGATCAATAAATAGGCCTCTCCAATATGTTGCGCAATCAAACACATCCACCTGTTCAAACCGGGGTGTTAGATAGTTTCCGAGAAAAGGAAGCAAGAATGTGATTTTACTCACTTACTCATTTTTCCTTTACCTTTTTCTTCAGAAAACCTCTAATCAAAATCTCCAATATCACGCGGCCACATATAGGCGCATTTCTTGATCTCCCAACTGAAGCTCAATCATGTGAAGACTGGGCTTCCAGGTGCCCTACCACCTCTTCACAATCCCAACCCCACACATGATCCAACAACCCCCCGGCTAATACACAGACGAGACTCCTGGAGTTGATCCTCGGAGATCAATATGGTGGAACACGATGGTTTTACCAACATGATGTTACTGCATATTGTACTGCATATTGGATATATATGTCCGCCACGGCGTTCTGCTGAAGATGTTGGGCGAGCGTCTTGTTTAATATGGAACTGCCACGCTGTTTTCTAAGATAAAAGACGACTGCTTTTATTTGTCATTTCTTCCAAACCAGACCGATGGATTAACACAAATCCCGGGCCGATGACGACAACGCTCATACTTTTCCGTCAATTATTCCACGGAAACTGAGTTGATGGTGCAGACTGCAATTTTTTCTCTATGTGTGTATGAAGAGGTAATCTGAGAAAATGAAATCAGGAGTGCTCCGCTTTACGTTCTCATTGAAAATGAAAGCAAAGCGATCCTCATAAGTATTTCTGCTTCTCCCTCATAGTAGAATATATAGCCTTTACTCAAATTACAAAACAAGATTAATTCTTATTCTGGTCATCCATTATCAGTCCACTTTCAGATAATTTTCCAAGCCATAATTTATAACTCTTGCCACGGCTGCAATGGAAGTGTACAAAAAAGAAAGAAAAGATACATAATTGCTAGATCTTTCCGTCAATTGATTACAGCATACAAGAGCCTAATGCATCAATCTCCTGGTGTCACAGAATCAATACCAGCAGTACTTCGTCATAAGAAAACAAGCATTTTTATTTAGTGCCGCATGTCGACGGAAAACCACCATTTTGTTTTGACACTGACGTAGAAGCAGCACTCCACCCAGTCGACTCCACAGACGGAGCTTCCCTTGACCTTTGACCCTTCTCCTCCCTTCGCTGTTCGCTTAGTGTGCGCTGTGTGAGGTCCCACTGCGGCTCCATGCCAGAGAGAGAAGCTTGCTTTGTGATGGCCTCTGATTCACCAGCAAGGAGGATGGCTCCCTATAGCGAAGCATTGGCATCTGCCGAAGGTTGTGTTCCCATTAGCTGAAGGTCACATGTAATCCCACAAATGCCAAGCAGGCTGCCAAAAGCACATCCTATAGGGACAAGGGATATGAATTGGCTGCTGTCAATGCAGATCTTCTCCCCATTATAGGTCTATGCCTCGTGCGAGTCCTCCTATATTTAGGATCACTTAAAGCAAAGGACTCTGCTCCTCGCATATTAAAATGGTATTCTCTTAGTTTATTGATGTGTTGGGGGCCGCAAGGGAACAGAACATGGAGCCAACCGGGGATCTTTGCTGAATTGCATCTTCATGAAACATACACAGTGCATGTTCTGGTGACTGACTTTTTACTGGGAGGATACATTAAACAAGACCCATGGGGGGGGAAGGAAACTCTTGTATGTAACCCGCATATAACTCCCGTTGTTTTTGAAAAAAAGTAGACGCAAAGATCCACAGATTTTCAAAGAAATAAACAGTTGATCAAGAAAACTAACAACCTGATCTAAATTCAAGGCATTGAATTTAGCATGTCCTCGACACAAGCTAACTCTTCTTCTCTACCGACGCTGAAACCATTATTTTTATTTTATTAATAGTCAACTCCCAAGGATTAATCCGGGCACTGATCGACGACCCTAACTCTGTTCCATATTCCCGGTGTACGTGAGACTAGGGGGAACCGAGCAGGTTGCAAGAACATTAATCAGCCATGGTAACGCCGTCACCCTTTCCTCAGAAAAAAACCAGCCTGCACTTCAACAGCTCATTACTCCGACAGAGGTCAGACTTTTAAATCTCCTGAAACCCTTCTAAGACGACACCTCTAAATTTAGCCGTTCGGCCCTGACAGCCGACACAGCGCCCATTTTGAGGGGAATTGCAAGGCTAATAATGAGTGTATGATGGCCATTAGAGAAGAAGGACCAGCACATTCCCCCTTAGTGTCGCCGGGCGAGTCTTATCTGCCAGAGGGAGAAGTGACAGGGCATCTCAGACCGCTTTATCAAACCCGTCACATCTGATTTGATCCCCAGATTGCCCTTCACGTGGCGCCTGGCCTAACCACCCCACCCCCTCCGTGGAAGTGTGGACACACAGGAGAGCCTGTCCCCCACCATCAATTTGTTTCCCCCCCTGATCGCTGGAGGGATGAGAGAGGCAGGGGCCACCTTCTTAAGGGCCACAAATTGAATCTCAAATTCCGAGACTCCGTAATGAATATAGTAGAGTAATTTAGTTTTTTCCCGTGAGTGCCGAGGTCCTTGCTTCTCTGAATCCAATATCCCCCGTTGATTGTAATTGATTTAACTGAATGTGATTTGGTTTGTGTGTATGGGTTTTTTTTATGCCGAAAACTAACGACATTTACTGGAATATGTTTCGTCTTAAAATAGAAGTTGCTGCAAACAATATTTCAGGGAAACCGGATCATTGGAGCAGGTCATTTACCGCTCACATGATTGATTCAAAGCATTAGTTACCAATAACTGATCGATCTATTTGTCTATTTAAATAATTGATTCCGTCCTTTGGGATTATTGAAGGACTAAATCAGGCATTAAACAAGGAAAATATAAAAGAACTAATTTGGTGCTTTTATCTTTGGAAATCCAACAATTTGGTTGATTTTATGTTTCAGAATAATCAATTAGTTTTTCTCGATTGTATACGGACAAAAAATGGAACTATGCACACAATTCTGAAAACTTGAAGCTCATGTATCAACTACAAGACTCCAAACTGCTAAACTCTAAGCACAATTCCACTGTTTTCACATTTTCGCTAAACTCTAAGCACAAATCTCATCATTTAGCACATTTGGTTCACCTGGATCACACTGGCCTTCAAAACGCAACTACTAATTACCAATAAATCGAACTCACATCTCACCTGTTCAAACTCAACTGGCAAAACACCTCAATCATGTGTCAGAGCATTAAAGAGGACTCAGTGAGCTCTACTGTGTTGTAGATATGGTCCTTTGGCCTGATCAGGATTGGAGGTGGGATACATACTGATTTACATGTAGATCTGTTTCACCTCATTTATATTCTTATTTTTTGTTGGCCTACGAAAAGCAGTCAGTTCAGCTGAACATTTTACTGTATTACAGTAAAAATAAAGAAATTTGCTTTGTTACCTTTTTGTAATTGTACTTGCACTGATTTCATCATTACATCCCCGAAAGTCAGTCACATTTTTAGTTTTTTTCATTTTACTAACATTTGGTGTATTGCCAGAACAATGTTGCAGCATCAATTATAGGTGTACAGTAAGACTATGGGAAGCTGGGATTGTGAGTTTAGCCCATTGGAGCTCATTGGATAGACAAATATGCATTGTATCCTTCTCTGATACGATTGTGTCAATGCAATATTTATATGATATATTCACAGTATTGTATTACAATATGGCAACAGTTTTTATACTATGTGTACCACCTAATTGCAACTTTAAAAAAGAAAGCTATTTCAAAAGTGTTTTGAATTGATCACACCAGTGTTTAACTGATGCTCTCTAAGAGATATTCATTTGATAGCTGTGTTTACTGTTTGGTGGAAAAAAATCAGTTTTAAGAAGAATTTGTATAGTTTTGACAAAATGATTAACACTTCTCAGGTTTGTGTTTAGAGTTTTGAGAAATTGAGCTATGGTTTCAGAAGACGTGTTTAAACGATTGAGATTAAGCTGTAATAACATTTTACCTGGCAGCCTGTCAGACAATACAGAAATCACCACAGGCTCTGTTAACTTATTATGAGCATTTGCCAGCACTCCAGATATTGTATAGACAATGCAATTATAGATGTTACCCTTAAAGGCTTGATCGACAATTTATTGTACTAATTGCAGCTCTGGTTCTAATGACTGTATGTGTCAGTGTCTGTATGTCCGTGTGTCAGCATCCTAGTGGTGAGAACAGTTCTGTGTGTTTCAATGCAGTCCATTCCCCATCCTCGACTGACGGGGAATACAGCCCGACCGGCCAGGCGAGGCAGTAGCCCTGACAGCAGCACGGAGAGGGGAAAGGACACCTCTGCCTTCTCCAGAGACGCCACAGAGACAACAGCGGCAGAGGTGTCACTCTGTCTACATGATAATCAAGAATGCTCTGTAGGTCAGAATGGTAGACAATTATCCCGACAGGAGTACCACGGTGTACTTGGCTCTAAATGGCTCTCCGTGTTAGCCCGGAGAAAGACGGGGGGGAAAAAAAGAAAGGGAGAAACGTATTGATCAAGCCAACGGTGTTAACTTCCATTTCATTATGTCACCGATGCGATGCACTTATTACCAGTCGGCTCAGGTACAGAGGGGGGGCCCACGGACAGAATAAGGCAGAGCTGGGGAGGGCTCTGTGCAATCAGAGGATGAATTCAATGAAAATCAAATAATGGGTGTCTAGTCTCTAGACCCTTGTCTGGTGAATCCTGGATGGACTCATTTTCATCCATTTGGTTGATGCTATGTTACCTGAATTGCCCTCCTGTGATCAATGAAGCATTATTTTATCTTAGTAACTCTCAGACTTGGATACCTAGCCTTCTTACCACATCAGGTTAAGTTGCTTCCAAGTGGAACCGACAATTGAAAGCAACTCCGGTAACGTTTGGAAATGCTAATCAATAATGTTAGAATGGAATGTCTCTAATTTCGTCAAATTAATTTTGGGCTCTGTGGCAATGTTCATTACTTTACGTCACAGTTTTTTTGGATTTAGTTTTCGTAACAGCTCATATTGACTTTTGAGGCGTCCAAAAGGCTATTCCAGGCTTTGGCACGTTTCAGTTTTCCTTTTCTAATAGCCGCCAACCAATTTCAAAATATACATGGCATCATCGCTTCCTTTTAATAGCAAACACACACAGGATCATTACTTCCAGCCACAGCAGACAGACACTTAAATGGTTTGGATGTAGCCATTAATAAAGCAAGACTGAGATAAGAGCCTTGAAGAAAAAAAACATAATCAAGCCATTGTGGGGCAGGGTTGAATTTGAACTAATTGAGACCTTTGTTAAAAAATCCACCCATTTCTATTAAGTCATCTATTGTCCCTCAGGACACAAGTAGCTCTATCACATGCTCTGTTGAGGACAATGCCAAACAACAAAAGCATACGTTAGCATTGTAACCCTCTCCCAACCCACATCCGTTTATTAAATACGGCACTGAAGACCTACTTGAATTTAAAAAAGGTGACACCACTTTTACTTATTTTCCCTCACTTTATTTCTGCAGATCATTTAATTTGTTTTCAAAAAAGCCCACGCCTGTCAGTGTCACAAGATTCTAGTTGAAGGGAATTGTCTCTTGACCCTCCTCTTCAATTACGAAGAACTGGAATTAATTCAGTGGATCGTTTGGGTTGTGTGGATTACTGTGCGTTTGGGGCCCGTATCTGTGGTCTTGAAGCTTGGTATAGATGGTCAAACGGTGCTGTAATCGTTGCCTTGCACATTTCCATCGGTGTCCGAACACCTATGCACTTACCCGGGGCTGTGTCGAGGGGGGAGAAGGTTTAACGGTGTTATGATTAAATTCCCCTTTTTCACTTAAAGCAACTCGATCACTTTGGCGACTCAATAATTACCCTTTTTCGTCGGTTTCTTTAATGCATTCTTTACTTACATAAATATACCTAAAGGAAAAAATAAAAGACCTCAGAAAACGCTGATCTGCATTGGCAGCCATGCCTAACAAATGGCTGACACGTATGCATTTGATATTGTGGCTTCATACTTATAGACTATATATATTATATTTCCTTTGAAATGTATAATATCCAATGGAACCTCTTAGGGATAGATTTGCACATTTAGGATCAACTTGGGTAGTTTCAATAAACCGTGATCTTATGTTGCAAACCGTGACATGAGCAACTATTCTCTGGTGATATGTGCAATCGGTCTTTAGTTAATCTAATTACCGTCTTCCTCTACACCAAGGGGATTGCAAGGACAATACTGGGACGTAATTTCAAAGCATGTCAAATCGATCAATTTCCTTTGTTAATTGTCACATCGTAACTGTTCTGATGGAAGAGAATAACGGATGGCATCGATAAAGACCGAAAGTGTCACTTGTTCATTTAAGAGCTTTATATTTGTTTTACTATTTACCAAAAAATTACCATGCAGAAGTAAAATGCAAATTTCAGCTCCTGAAGCATGCCATTCTTAGAAGACTGCATTCTAAGCCCCCAGCCTTCTGCACAAAAGTGGGGGAGGAGAAGACATGAGGAGTCTCTTGAAAGCAAAGTCTGATAATATTACAGGTAATTGCTTGCAAGAGCTGCATGAATGAACAAATGTGTTTTGATTGCCTGCAGTTAGAGAGAGAATAGCCACAATTTCTCAAATGGTGCAATTTAGGTTCACAGAGCACAGGTCACAGTCAAGTTTCATTTAAAAACCGTATCTCTGGCAAACTACTAGTGCTACTTTCGCCATTAAAAGCCGGCAAAGGCTAACGGCTGCGTGGCCATTTGTCTGTGGTGCAATAGCGATGCAACTCTGCTATGGAAAAAAAAAAAAAAGAAAAAAAAAAACACAAACAAAAGCTGCCGGTTGCGCGACTATTAGTGTGTAACGTGCGTCGCACAATTCATCAACTCGGGGCGGGCGCTCATCTATCAGTCTGCGGAGAGCCACGCCCCCCCCCCCCTGCATAAAGGTGGAGAACTCTTCACAAAGACTTCAGCCTCAACGTGATGCATAAAACAAGAGTTCGTAATTAATTTAATAAGCTGAATAGGGGAAATAGCGCACGGTACACACCAAAAACAGCAACGCAGCGAGCTACGGCCCCCACCGCAGGGACTGCGTGCTTGCCACGAAGCTATTGAACATTTCCTGCGACGGGGGCCACAAAGACGCCCGCGTCTGCATATTCAATTTGCATCGAGTTACACAACGGCCGCGTTAATACATCACCCTTGACAACGGCGAGATTGTCCTAGGGGCCGGGCATCAATTTGCGTCACCGTTACCCTCTCGGCGTGTCTGCATGTGATGTTTCAATCATCAATCCAAATGGGTCGGGATGGCAAAAGGAAAATAAAACACGGCCTCACCCAGTAGTGTGAGGGGATGAGGGGGGGTTAAGGCATGGAGTGTGCTAATGTGGTGTGCAATTATACGCAACGTTATCGTTGCATTCACCAAGGAAACTTTCCTCCGTCTGGCGGTCCCTTGTGGGTGAGGGTCGGCGGACGGGCTGTCGTAGTACGTGATTGGAATTGGTGCTCAAGACTCTCAGGGGATTCAGAAAGGGTGTTGCTGTGCGTGTCTGTGTGTGTGCGCTTTCGGTGGGTGTGTGTTTGCTTGCGCGTTGGGCGTGTTTGTGCACTTGCGCGCGTGCGTTCGCTTGCATGCAGGTGTGTGTTCGCCTGCGTGCGTGCGTGCGTGCATGACAGAGAGAAAGGGGGAGAGAGAGAGAATCTATGAATCACACACATACTAGCATGTGTAGCATATTAATACTTGATGCAACCATAAGACTACCAATAACGGCAACAGTGATGTGTTTGGGGTGTAGCCGGAGAGCCAAGACTCGCGGCGCTTCCACTCGCTGGCAACCAACTGATTAACTGCATCTGCAGATCTTCACCTCCGGCAACACAGCTCCACAGTCATCTCCATTCTACAGTTTATGAGACACAAAACAGCACTGAACGAAATCTTCTCATCAAGAAGGCGATGACATCACCCATACATGATGATGCATAATGTATCCCCCCCCACCCACCCACCCACCACGAACATATGCTCATGCATCTTGTAAACAATGCAAAACCTTGTTTTCTTTTCAGGATTGTTTGTTCAGAATTTGCCTCCTTGTTCAGGGCTTCCTGTGTGAATTAGCTTGTTTCAACGCGTTCCTCCGCGAGGCGAACACATCGCTTCACAGACCTCAAGCACCAATTTGACTGCAGAGAGATCTAACATCGAAGAACGTGAGCACAACAAGAACCGCTGCCAAAAACGCGGGACAGGTGTAATTAATGGCTCCGGAACAAACAACCAATGAGATAATTAACAGCATTCTGCTTAAGGGGGTCTGAGGGGTAAGGACTAGGGGACACAATCACGGACGCGTTATCGAATCAACACACTGCTCATTTTGTTTAGCTGCCATCACTCCCATCTCATCAAAGCGAAGGCATATACCGGGAAGGAGGGGGGGGGGGGGGGGTACTTCGCAAAACGAACGGACAACTGAGCAGAGGATAAATTAAGGGATAAATCTAAAAAACACTGAAGCTTTAAAAGATCTCTGGTCGTGCAGTCGATGCATATTGTTAAAAAACTGTCTCTCAAAGCGCTCGGTCATAAGTCCATATTAATGCTCGCTGTCTTTGAGTGGTATTGAACAGTCCGAATATAAAGGAGATGTAGACTTATGAGGATACCAACTTCTTTAGTCTGAATGAGGCTGGTTTTTTAGAGAAGATAAATCCATGACGGAGGAAATGTCAGGCGTCGGTTGGTTTGTGCCAGACCTTAATTGAAAACACAATTTGATGATATAACCCTCAAATTCACAGGCATGGACATCACATAAGGCAATTCGAAATGCCAGTCAATATTGTGTGCCTTTCGTGCTGAAATATTCTCCCATAAAGCCTAGCTCTACACTAAGTCAGTGGCTTGCATCGGTATCCAAGAACAAGAATGTAGACAAAATTACAATAGACCATTTCACACATAGAAAACGAGGCATTGAACATTGCCTCGGTAAGCTTTTTCCGAGCAACCTTTGTAGAGCCAAATGATCACGCGTGAGATGAAAATAGACCACAAGGAAGAAAGATTGGGACATCCAATTCACGTGTTGGGGAAGCACTTGTAAACTAAACAGGAGGAAAGTGAAGGACATCCTGAATGGACCGATGAGGAGTGGCAGGATTCAATTCATCAGACCTCTCGCAGGGCTGGCCCAAACTAACCAGCCAACCCATTCCTTTCAAGCTACTTTAGTTCACTGCTTCACAGTCTGACAGCAGAAAGAATATTTTACATTTGACTAAAACCTAGCTCAGTGACCTTTCAAACAGTTTACATGGATAAGTGGTGTCATCTTGTAAATCCTCCTTATTGGGAATGCAACATTTTGAATGCATAAACAAGATCCCACTTACATTTTGTTTCGATGTGACGTGAACATGTAAATATAGCCAAAAGGGCATGTGTACATGACATTCAGTCGTATTAATTTTGAATTCATCTGGCATTCCTTCGTAGTAACTCTGAATTCACGTGTAACCCCTGAAAACATCAAACAGAAATCCAAAAAGAAATCTAGAAGATCTCCTGTAAGACACGCCTCACGTTGTTTTGAAATGATCGGGCCTCATTGAGAACTGTTCTGTCTCATCCTCCTGTAGTTAATAATTCAGATAAGGCCAGAACCCTATCTTCATCAGTGTCTCCATCTTGTTCAAATTAGAATCTTATCTGTTTTTTTTTTGGGGGGGGGGGTCTCTAGACCAAGCTTGAGACCAGGGTGGGCCTGATTAAGCACGAGTTGAGTTCAACAAAAAAAGGCCTTCTGAGCAGAGGTGGACACGGGGGCTACCCCCCCACGGACAAACACAATCCTTAATAAACCTGCCAGTACGGTGGAGTCACTGCCTTTGCAAGCGCACAGCTTTCCCCAGCTTGCTTTTCATACCACCTCTTGATAATGTGTTCCAAGTGAAACAGGAAATGAGTGAAAGACAACACACTGGAGGGCTGGGATGTGATCTGTCAGGATAACATGGGGCGATGCCAACGGTGACATAACGTGAGGCACTGCGAGCCAGCTGGGTATGGAGGACAGACCATAATATGATCTCATTGGTTGATATGTCGAGCCCAGCCCACATGCGCGGATATGGCATGCGGACGTTGTTTAGATGTGACTTCGATAGTTGAAAATACACCCGACGGCGCGCCTATACATGCAATTAATACACATTGTGAATGAACGTGTCGGATGAAAGTTTCGGATGAGTCACCTCACCACAGTGTTTCTTTGTTGCCTATGAGTAATCATATTTACAGTTACATTCAAAGCATTTAGCAGACACTTTTATCCAAAGCGACTTAAATTCATAAAACACGCAAACAGCGGAGTCAAACCGTGCAGGGCGGACAGCCCTGCACGGTTGTCCGCCCTGCACGGTTTGAAAGCACGAAAGCAACAAAGGCCTTGCTTGTCTTGCTTAGGGACACTTCGACGCTCGTCAAACTACCAACCTTCCGGTTACAAGTCAATTCCGTTTTACAAGTCAATCGGTTAAATGCGATATTTCAGTGCAGGAGGGGTTGATTGCTGAGGCCAAATCAACAACAACAGAGTTCAATATATCTGACTTCAGAAAACCTCAGGACAGGACCGTCCTCGCTTGCAAAGCGTTCAGACAAATATGTCTGCTCCGTGCATCGTGTTGCTACAATCAATGAGTTGGAAGGTGATGAATAAGTTATTCATGGGACGTAATTGTGATTCCGTGATAGTAGACGTCACTCGAGAGTTTATTGCACTCTTAAACAATTTATACCCGGGCGATTGTGCCGTTTCATTCAAACGGCATTGTGGGCCATCAGAGTGCAATCCCACCGCGATATACATCACAGCTTTTGATGACGCCGGCATTAAACCCAGATATTAGCCTCCATATAATGATTATATATGCAGGGCCTTATGGCCATCGCCACGAGTCAGAACATATATTAAGATTATAGACGTGTACAGTTGCGCGTTAATCAGACGCCGCCGTTTGAATTAAACAAGATTTGTTACGCTATAGATGTAGCGTTCTCATGCAATAGGGGTCTAATCAGCTCGTCCTGCCTTTATCACCTCCTGGATATATTTCCATTACACTTCCTGCCCCGACGTCCCAGCGCAGAGCAGAGGAGGCTATCGCGCTCCAAACAGACCGATGGTGCACCCTAATGTAAACGCTGGCGCTCTTATAACCGGTTGTTAAAGCTTCACATTATCAGGGTGAGAAATTAAGTGGCTTCGGGTCAGCGTGTTGCCCTCCCCCCAAACCACCAAACTAAGAAAGACCAATTTGCAGCGAGTCTTCGCTCCAAAAACTTCAGAGGCTACCTTAAACGCCCCCTCATCACTGTACACGTTTGACTTCATTCTTTCCCCCCACGATCCAAGTGTTGAGTATCAGGAGAATATGCTTTAAAACAAGAACACATCGAATGCTTGTGTGTTTTTTGCCCCCATGAGAGGAGACAACTTGGTTTTCTGATTAAAATGGCAATTTCTAGAATAATTTGTTGCAATCATGAGAAATTCAAGCCGTCAAAGAAGCCATTATTCACTGTCATTGATTCACCACATCACATTTGAATTTGGGTTGCTCTGATGTACCAAAGAAAATCCTCACCACCTTCTCAGCCAATAGCGAGGCACAGCACCTGACCATAACGTTCAGCAAAGACGGCTGAGCACTTCTCCATCACATCCACATTTCACATATAATCTGCATTTTCCACAACAAGCAGACAAGTGATCAAACACTAACAAAAATTAAACTCTCAATGTCAGTAGGCTATTCTGCAGAAGATCTCGTGGTAGATCAACTTTTTCTTCGAAATCTGAATAAACTTTAATGACACCAAGGTTTCCAGTTCAATAGTGACCTCCCCATTCCATCCGCCACAATCCCCTTTCAACGCTTCTCGTTTGCTTCCTCAAATCAGTAGTAGCGCCCCTAAATCCGACTTGCATAAATGATGCCAATAAACAGGTATACAATATGACAGCCATCCGGGGGGAACGCGTCGGCCATAAAACCATCGTTCCCGTGTGGGCTTGTATGGACCCATGAAGCTGAACTGTGATAAAGGGCTCTAACCTTACATATAAATTACACCTGACGTGGATTTTTTTTGCGGAAGTCTCAAAAGGTCAAGGGGTCTCCCC
The DNA here is from genome assembly GCF_949987615.1 of Pollachius pollachius. Classification (NCBI taxonomy): domain Eukaryota; kingdom Metazoa; phylum Chordata; class Actinopteri; order Gadiformes; family Gadidae; genus Pollachius; species Pollachius pollachius. The sequence goes on from NC_136937.1 coordinate 2,116,638, forward strand.
TATAACTGTCAAATTGTTCACGTTGTGTGCTTGATATAAGGCTCGGGGTCTTTTCCCTTAATCGAGGAGGCATTAACCATCAACCAATGACTGCCATGGTCTGCAAAAGCAACACGAACGTAGCCCTCTGCAAGGTGTTTAGGATTTACAGTTATAGGATACTAAATATTTGTATGGCCAACCCACAAAAGGGGGCATAGAATGCATTGAAAACAATTATAGATAGTATTGACTGAATGGGGAGTTATGCACGACAACTTCTACGCTGGATCTTCCCGGGTAAGGGGGGCGAAAAGGGTTCAATGGAGAGACACCAGGGCTTAAGGAAGTGCATTGTAGCCTTAACAAAAAAAGAAAAGACATATTGGATGGATGCATTTGATCATTACGCAAAAAGCCCCACTGGCTAACGACACGGATCCGAGGGTCCATGTCCCAAGTGCAGCTCAATTAGGACAGGAGCGAAGAAACTTTATGGGTTTAACTTGACCCGGCTGTCGGCTATAATCATCCATCTGCCCCTTATACCCCCTTCGGTTTGGAAACTGGTTTGAATGTGGAGAATGAAATGGCTTTTTATTTTAGTGTGCGCTGATCTTCCAGTGGAGTTTGGAGGATTTCGGGACACAAAATCGGCAGCTTTTAGTTTAAGCGCAGAGGCCCATTCACACCAATGTACAGCACAAGGACTTTATAAAAGGTGAGGGGATAATAACGTTAGCCTACGTACTAACACACACACAAACACACACACACACAGACACACCGTATCGATACAGTGTATGACAGGTCAAATCACAGCTTTCAGTCATGCGTTGGATCTCCGAGCCTCACAGCCTCACTCACCTGATGCAGAAACAGATCTCCAGGCGTCGAGAGTCCAGAAAAAGGAAATCGCTTAAAGAAAGAAGGCGATTTCCGACTAGTTCCTGCAGCCGTGTACAAAATGCATGCAAGGCGGACACAGATCGCAGTCCAGCCCGTGTCCAGACGAACCGGTCCCACACGGTCCCCGCGTCGCCTTTATACTTCTGCGACTTAGTTCTCACACAGACATGTCAGAAGACCCGGATCCGCCGTCAACAAACCCGGCCTCAGCTGTGTTAGCCCAAGCTAACGCCGACAGCGTATCAAATGTGTTGTTTCGCGTAAGCCAACCCCCTTCCCTCCCTCCCTCCCTCCCGATAAAAGCTTTTCTTTATTTATCTCCGTGAGATGAGTGACTGCGTCGACTCGCCGCCATGCATCCTCGGCGGAGTCCTATGCGCTCAGGGCAGACCGCCCCTACCCCCATACAAGTGTCTGTTGTTACGGCTGCACGCACAGACACACACACACACACACACACGCACGCGCGGGCAGACAGTGACAGTCCCCAAGAAAAAGAGAAGAAATGCGGCAGTTTCCGAGGAAAAATAAGGCCAATGACTTGTTAGGATCGGTGTAGCGTCCGGATCGATATCCCGCGGAGTTGTGTGCGGACTGGCGGGTCTTTCCCCCCCACCCCCCCTGTAACAGCGGTGTTCAGTTAGGTCATTTCAGCAGCAGAAATTGTTATGTGCTGCTGCTGGTGCTCCACTTTCTAGACGGACGCCAAACGCACACACACACACCACACACACACACACGCACACAACACTGTGCCTTTCTTCCCTGCCTCCTCCGGTTCTGACAGGCTCCGAGTAGCCAATCCGCGAGCCGCAGCCGCTTCTCCCTCCTTTTAGGCAACGGGGATTTCAGCAAAATCCGGAGAGAGTGTAGTCCTTGTGGATCGGAGTCTGCGCTGTGTAGATGGATAGGCTATATATACAGAGCCACGCTACTGACCGTGGAGGAGTAGGTTTTCAACTTTGTAAACATTGAATGCTATTTCCAATTGTGTAGGTAGAGTTTTATGGTGTATACATTGCATATTTGGTGTGTATTAAATTACAGCATCACTTGCTGCGATGGCACTGCTGGCCTCAAATAAACTTTCTAACATCTAACACTCTATCTCTATCTCAAGTGCATATGGCTTTTTGATAATTGATTGGCCTTCTATTATCGCGTTACACGATTGAGATGGGATTCGTTAATCACCCCTTTTCCGTAACTTGTTTTGAAAGATGCGGCAACCTTTGAAATTAAATGTATTCAATTAGTTTAACGGTTTTAATTTGAACGCTAGGCAGCCACTGGCAGACACAGGATACGGGTTAGCACTGAGCGAAGCTCGCAGCTTTAATTTGGCTCCATAGCTTAGTTATAGCGCTCCAAACAATAATAACATCTGAGGGAGGTCCAGTTTATCCGTAAAGTTTGACACAGCGCGGGTAACTCATTATTGGACTTCAATCATTTCCACCTTGCTGTTCACCGTAGGAAGATGAAGCATAATAAGAACGAGAAATTGTGGTCAAAAACCTTGTAGTCCATAATGTTCCTCGCAGGTTATGCGGAGTATTACAATATGAGTTATTGATCGATAATATATATAATATAACAATATGTGAGGCCGACCCACGCCCTGTCTCCCTCCCGTCCCCGGTTGGCCCCACAGACAGAACAAACGAGAGAGGTTCACTAATTAATAAAAGTGTAGGTTTGGGAAAGGCTCACCTCGGAGCGCTGACAGACTGGCCCCTTATACTATGGGACAGCTCCTCTCTTTCCCGAGGACAACGCAAACACTCCTGCACGTACGCGCGCACACAAACGGTACTACATGCACACACACACGCACACGGTACATACACACGCACACACGTGGTACATACACACGCGCACACACACGGTACACACACACGCACGCACATGGTACATACACACGCACACATTAACATAAGCATACGAAGGCACACATGCATGAACATACACACACACGCACACGCTCAGACACCTGTCTGTGAGTCCAGACAAAGGCATTCAGTCTAACTTTTGCCATGTTAATCTTTGTGTAGACAACACAAAATGTGTGTGCACTATGGCGTGAATCTGTGCCGCTTGAGTGAATGCACAGAAGCTCATTGGCTAACCGTTCGTGCGCCACTGCACTCTTTCAGAAGAGGACTCACTAGAAGAAACGCTCCACCCAATCAAAACTCAAAAGAGCTTTTCATCAATCCTTTCACTCGAGTTCCATTATTATATTCTCCCTGAGCAGACCTCGACGGAGGTTCCGTCTTTCTTTCCACTGTTACTCTCCCTCTGTTTTCCCATGTTTGCTTTATGAGCAGGCACGGCTCTCCCCTGAGGAGAGTCCCGGCACGCCGCCAGTGACAGAGTGTAGAGGAGAGAGCCTACTGTGGCCTTATGCCCCATAAGGGACGAGGAGGAGAGGGGAAGTAAGTGTCTGAAACGGCATCGGGACACAGATGGCCCAGTGTCCCTAACCAATAGTGCTTCCCAGAACCTCACCCTTTCCTTAACTTGAACCTATCCGTTTCACACCTTAAACCTATTTTATGTTATGCAAGCTTATATTTAAATATAACCCAATACCTAAACCGTTAAAGGTGGTGTAAGACTTTCATAGCCAATAGCGCTGTCCAGAACCTCACCCTTACCTTAACATGACCATATCCAATGCACACTTTAAACCTATTTTTTTTATGTTCTCTAAGCTTATACTTAAATAAAACCCAATACCTAAACCATTAAAGGTGGTGTGAGATTTGAAAGTTGGAGAGAGAGGGATCAGAGAATAGAAAAGATTTGGAAACTAAACAAACCGGATATTTCCCCTTACGATTCTTCTCCTTTCATTCGCTTTGTTTCTCCATCATTGAGACATGTTGCTTTTCAAGCAGCTGTGATTGACAAGCAAGATGGATTCCCCAAACTAATATGTTGAAGAGAGGCCCTGATTGGTCAGAAATGAGCAGGGAGCTGTCTCAAATCTCAAATGGCTCACAGAGGTAGGTGAAGTCAGCTCGGAGCAGATATTCTCACAGTGCGATTTACTCACAAATAGCTAACGGATGGCTATGCCATTGCTAACAAATTACACTCCAATCCGCGTTACAAGCCGCGTTGAAAATCGACCTCTTCCTGTGGTTTAGTGACATCGGAAGTGGGCGTGTCCACCTGGATGTATGACGACTGTTGTAACGGCTAATCAAACTCACACCTGGTGGTATAATACGGGGCCTTTAAACACACCACTAAGGTAGCTAGCCATGAACTATTTGCCACGTTGTACTGGAAACGTTGAAAGGCTAACACCTCCCTGTCAATTGACATTGAACGCACCCATGGCGTCTTAAAGGGACGGAGATAGAACACAATGAACCCATCCCCTGCCCGCCTGATTACTGCTCAATCATTTCCTCCGTGACCGAAGCGGATCTGACTCGTCTGACAGGTGGTCGTGATGACTAATCACCGCCATCGATGCAATTAGGGTTCT
>NC_136937.1:2126027-2133527 GCF_949987615.1 Pollachius pollachius
CAGGTATAATGAGTTATCCATAATGCGGGAAAACAAATTCACAATGTCAAGCTTTTAAGCATAAATAGGAAATACAACCGCGATACAGCATAATACATCAATCCCCAACAGAATATACAGGTTTCTGAGTTGCTTGTCTAAATCATTTTCTTTACGATGGCCGTCTACAACTGGAACAGCAAATCCTACAGATATAAATAAATTATTCCCCTAGCTGTGAATGACATATGTTGTGGATTTGTGTAAATGAATACAAGCTTATGAAATCACATGACACATCACGCTGTTCTACCGAGAAGTTCTCAAATGCCACCATTTACAACATACGTGTTTTTGAACTGTGAATTGTCTCGCATGATGACCGCTGATGTAAAGGGATGATCAGGGGTGTAGCATGTTGCAAAAAAATAAGAAAATACATTTTTCGATTTGCTCCTTAAATGTGTTGAACGTGATTTTTGACAAATTAAACAATATGACGTTCAAAATGACTATATGTTCAATACATGTCGATTTTTACAATTGAGATTAGCTAAAGTTTCCATATTTGGCAAGTAACAAACACGCACACGTGGGATTCCTTTTTGATGACGTCACACACAGTCCCCAAACTAAAATAATCCCCACTACACCGCTGGGTAAGATGGGTTTGGACGTCCTTTGCTATCAAAGGCCTAGAGCCATCTCACATTCATGTTTTTTTGCATGAATTGCATGAATTTACACCGAGCCAGCACGGAACATATGACCAAAAGGTTAAAAAACATAGTCTAGATAAGTTTTGGTTGGGTGAGCAACTCAAGCACAATACAATCTGAAGGTGTTTCAGAAGCCTCTTCAAGCAAGTCGCGGTTTCGTCCCCATGCAAGAATCCACGTGCACGCCTAGCATGAATGTTTTAGCACCAGGTAAAAACATTAAAGCTTCTGATTGAATTTTGCATGTATCGGCTTTCAAACATTCAAGTCTCCAACCTGGGAGAAAGGAGAAGCATATTTCATATCACAGAAGTCTCAAAACCAAAATCCGATATATATATATATAAATATCATTTTAGTCCCAGCTGCCACACAGCAGAGCTGAAAATACAAGATGTTCGGAATATAAACTACGAATACATTATAGTCAGTCCTCGGGGAACACGGTTCGGGTTGGTGCCATCAGTTAGCTCCATGAGTTAGCTCCATAGGTTAGCGCCATGGGTTAGCTCCATGGGTTAGCTCCATGGGTTAGCTCCATGGGTGCCATCCGAATGATGTCAGTGTTTCTTTTTAAACAAGCATAAGTATGCTTAGCCTCCGTGCCGGGCGTAATTCCGTTCTCCTGGCACGGTAAAACCGCGATAGGGTGAACATCCGTGCCCAACCGCTATCACGATGACCTCTAACCCCTCAAATACCCTTCAAATCAATTGTCTGTTTTGTGTCTACTCCGAAGGCCTGGACAATGCAAACGCCCAGTGGGTTTGATGTGGCAACCCAACTTGTACTTAGGAAGGGTTAGGGTAGGAAGCAGGGAATATTAAAAACCGTTGACGCGCTTGAACGTGGTTTAAATCTGCGTCGCCGTTGATCCGGCGTCAGGTAGGAATAAGCTGGTTTGTGCTGCCGAGCCGCAAGACAAATGTCTCTGGGGAGAACACACAATAGAGGAGGGTGTGGGTGGTCCCTGTGGGAGTAATTGTGGGAGTAGCAAGCAGCACAACTGACGAACGCACAAACACATACACACACCAACACACAACACACTCACAGAGACAAACAGACAAACCGCAAACGCAAACATACGGCACAAACGCACACACACACACCAAATACGCACACAAACACACGCAGAAAAAAATGCAAACGCACACGAACAAACTGCACACATGCAGACAAACTGTACACGTACAAACAAAAACACACACCACATGCGCACACACACACGCACACATGTGTGTATACATCCCTCTTTCGCGTGTGATTTTAAAGCACACACTTGGAGTGAAAAGTCCAACTTTACAAGTTGGACCAAAGAGCTGGAGCAGAACTTTACTGACGCAGGCAGGGCCAACATCACCTGGTATCGGTGAATCCTCTCTCACAAGACTGCCTTGAACAATCCGAGACGCGTTATGTGTGTCCTTTGCGCGTGTTCTTTTGGAAGGGCCGAGGTCGAAGCCCAACTGAATTGCAAGGGGCCTTAAGTATATATATAAATTAAAAGGGACAGTTGGAGAAAAAAAAACTGTTTTTGTTTCACGTTTCTCGCCTGAATTTCTTTAGTTTGTTTTCTCGTACCCAAATTACTCATTGAAATAAATCAATTAGGTCTAACGGTCTCTCACGGGGAGAGGACTCATGTGAAATTCATGTTGGTTTCCCACCTGTTTCTGTTATTTACACAGACCCTTTTTTCACTCATTCAAGAACAATTGTAATGCCATAAGTCTCAGCTTGCTATTACCATTGCAGATATGCTGTTTTCAAGCACTTCAACGGAGCAGGATGAGCACATTAACGCCTCGTGGGTGTGAAATTGTGATTTCAGTTTTAAGGCTCATTTGGTTCCCCTCTAGAGAATCACATGCTAAGGCGCTAATTACTTCAGGCTTACCCGAGCTGAGTTTCAAAGTTAAAGTGTCCAAATTCAGTACCTGGTGTAAAAAATCTGGACCTCCAGGAATTGGCCTCAGATGTTTAATTAGTTAAAATGGGTTGCCTGCACTCGCATTGTTTTGTTGTGATACATCCCTTGCTCATTAGTGCCAATGATAGAAACTGATACACATAATAATGAAGAGATAGCATGATGGAAAACAATAGGTGATGAAACTGGACAAATTAATGAATGGTTGAACAAACTAATGGATGAACAACAGAAGGAATTTTGAAAACTGGATTCAACCAGTTTTCTAATCAATGAGCTGTGGTGAAAAAGACTTGATAAAAAATAATGGCGGCTAAGCTACTTTGTTTTTTTTTGCTTCTGTTGGTTCAGTGGGGAGCTGGGGTGTCTGCAGCTGCATCAGCACTGACAACGCCTGAGTAATGGCAGGACAGGAAGTTTCATAAAGCTACCTATTCCACCCACCCTCTCCTCCGTCTCTCTCTCCATCGCTCGCTCTTTCTCTCACTCTCTCTCCCTCTATTTCACTCTCTCTCTGTTTCAATCTCTCTCTCCGTCTTTCTCCCTCTCTCCCTTTCGCCCTCTCCCTCTCCCTCTCTCTCTCCCTCTCTCCCTCTCCCTCTCCCTCTCTCTCTCTCTCTCTCTCTCTCTCTCTCCCTCTCCCTCTCTCTCTCTCTCCCTCTCTCTCCCTCTCTCCCTCTCCCTCTCCCTCTCTCTCTCTCCCTCTCTCTCCCTCTCTCCCTCTCCCTCTCCCTCTCTCTCTCTCTCTCTCTCTCTCTCCCTCCCTCCCCCCTCTCCCTATAACTAAAATAGATATTGCCCTCAGTGGAATACCAAACAGGGGATCATTCTGCCACCTATTCTGCAGCGGAGGGATGGAGGCAGGGTGGGGGAGGTAAGGGTTTACGGCTTTCGGGGGTGAATTCATACAAAAGGGAATCAGGGCGGACAGATCCGTTATGAACTCAAGTCCCCCTGTTCTGCCTCGATGGAAGGGGATCATCCAGGCTGAATAAGTCGTTCCCGGTAGACAACAAACATACGTCACCCGCATATTCGGTCACGCTTATTTTAAGTCGTGAGAGCCAAGGCCATCTTTTTTTTCCCAGAATTCCCGGGGTGCAACCCTTAGAGGGGTGCGGTGGCGGGAGATGAACAACACCGGTAATTCCACGTGACATGTGCCGTTTCGTCAGATTTTCATTCCACCTTCCCCGAAGTTAGAATATATATTTATAAGTTATAAGTACCGCCAGACAGTGAGTGTTATGCACATAATTCTATGCGGATTTAAGAATTAAACCGGGGGAGATATCTGTCATCGTTCACTCATTTGGAGAGGAAGAGGCAGAGAGAGAGAGAGAGATATGAAGTATATATACTGTATGTATTGACATCTATAGAGAGGTGGTAGAGAGAGAGGGAGAGAGAGAGTGAAAGTATATATACTGTATGCATTGACATATAGAGAGGTGGTAGAGAGAGAGGTAGAGAGAGTGAGACAGAGGTGGTAGAGAGAGACGGAGAGAGGGAGAGAGAGAGAGAGAGAAAGCATATATACTGTATGCATTGACATCTATAGAGAGGTTTTAGAGAGAGAGGGAGAGAGAGAAAGACAGGTGGTAGAGAGAGAGGGAGAGAGAGAGAGAGAATGTATATATGCTGTATGCATTGACGTATAGAGAGGTTGAGAGGTAGAGAATGAGGTTGAGAGAGAGAGAGAGTATATATACTGCATGTATTGAGAGGTAGAGCGAGAGGTAGAGAGAGATTTAGAGGGGGAGGGAAAAGTGAGCCTTGACTTCCAAAACTTTATACGTCTGGGTAAACACTGTCGTAAATTCCCGCGGTTTCCACCTCGTCCACTCGGAGTGGAAGTTGCCTCGCTTCGTAGCATTTTCCACACACACACACACACACACACACACACACACACACACACACCAAATCCCAATCAAAAAACGAATGAAGAAATAAATATTGGGCGTGTGGCTGTGAAATCAAACTATATACACACGCTGGCGTGACAGGGGGGATGCTTTGGCCACACGATGTGTATTCAGCGGCGGTTTCATTTGAAACGCCGTGCCCTGTGGTGGGAATGCCGAGTTATTACGGGGAGGAAGAGGCAAGGAGGACTCCATGTAAAGTCACCTTGGGCCTTGAGACTGCCCTAATGTTCCAAGGATCCAGATCAAAGCCTCACATTCCGGGCGTCTCCGGATCAGGACAGGATGTGAGTGGGGGATGCTTCCTGCGTTTACTTTACCGTGTGCATCGCGTGTCCGATAATATGAAACAGCCTCGAATCTTGAGAATTCTGCTCGTCGTTCGCATGCTTGGAAAGTAACACATATATTAATGGAAATGGAAACGGCCAAGAAGTGTATGTCTGCGAAATACAAAATGGAAATCCCAGCCCCATGAGGTTAATAATTGGAAGATTACATTTTGGTTGAGGAAGGGAATGAAAACATTAGACTAAAAATGACCACCATTTATTTATAATATGAGGGTCTTCTGCTCTGCTCTGCTTATGAGCGGTACTCGTTGAAATTTCAAGAATCTCGATATATCTGTAATGGTTTGAATCTCTTTTTGTGATCCGTATAGCGATTAGTTTGATTGCTTGTGTTCTTTGAATGAGATTGGTTTCTTTCTATTTTTGGCATCACTTTATAACTTCATCTTCCGCTTTTGCTTCAACGATCATATTATCAAATTGTGATAATCGAAAAAGCTGAATTTTGACCCCAGGGGTAAGGACCCCATTCTCCTCCTCCCTGTAGTATCACACTCACACTCACACACTCTATGAAGCCCCCCCCCCCAAACGCTCCTACATAATGTACGTCCTCACCAACATGATGCACGGTCCCTACACACTGACCTCATACACACTGACCTCATACACACTGACCTCATACACACTGACGCTATACACACTGACCTCATACACACTGACCTCATAAACACTGACCTCATACACACTGACCTCATACACACTGACCTCATACACACTGACCTCATACACACTGACCTCATACACACTGACCTCATACACACTGACCTCATACACACTGACCTCATACACACTGACCTCATACACACTGACCTCATACACACTGACCTCATACAAACTTCGTACACACCGTAACACTTTACAAACTTCATACACACAGACCTCATGCACACCGTCCAATACACACATCAACCCATACACACACGACCCCACACACACACACCAACCCAGACACACCCCCCAATACACACCGTCCCCATCCACACCGACCACAACATAGCACTCCATACGCACAAACCACAACACGCCACCCCATCAACACCACCCCATAAACACCACCCCATAAACACGGGGCCCCGTACACACTCCCCCTCAACTGCCTCCCGAGTTCAGGGAGACGACCTCAGCCCTTAAGAGCGTTTCCCTCGCTCTCTCTCGCACGCCCAGCAGCTCCGGGCCGCCTTGGACAAGGAGATAAGAGACCCATCGTTTGGGGGGTGAGTGTGTGTGTGAGTGTGTGTGTGTGTGTGTGTGTGTGTGTGTAGGGGGGGGGGGGGGGTCCGTGGGGATGTCGGATCACACCGGCTCCTGAGAAGTGTGTGCGCACAGTCCTTCTTCTTCTCCCCTTCTTTATCTGATGGCGTCCTCCCGAGGCCCACGCGTTGTGTGAAGGTCGCTAACGTGACCTGACTCTGAAGTCCTCGCTCTCGCTCGCTCGCTCTCCCTGCCTCACTCGCTCTCCCTCCCCTCTTCCCTCCCTCTTGTGTGTATGCATGTGTGTGTATCCATGCGGGTGTGTGTGTGTGTGTGTGTGTGTGTGTGTCTGTGAGGGTGTTTGCATACGGTTGTACGTGTCCTTGGGTGTGTGCGTGTGTGTGTGAGTGGGTGTCCGTGCATGACTGTGTGTGAATGGGTGTGTGTGGGTCTGTGTGTGTGTGTGCGTGTGTGTGCGTCACACTTGGCAATGCTACATGGCGGGGGCAGGTGGTGGCGTGTTTGGCTTGCGTGTGTGTGGGTGCGACAAAAAGTGTATGTGCTTGCGTGTGTGTGTGTGTGTGTGTGCGTGTGTTGGTGAGTCAAGCAATGCTGCGAAGGCGTACGCAGGTGGAGGTAGATTGAAGAGGAGGAGGGAGAGGAGAGGGATGGAGGGAGGGAGGGAGAGAGGGAGGAGGAGGAGAGGGAGGGAGGGAGGGAGGGAGGAGGAGAGGGAGGGAGGGAGAGAGGAAGGGAGGGAGGAGGAGAGGGAGGGAGGGAGGAAGAGAGGGAGGGAGGAGGAGAGGGAGGGAGGGAGGAGGAGAGGGAGGGAGGAAGAGAGGAGGAGAGGGAGGGAGAGGGAGGGAGGAGGAGAGGGAGGGAGGAGGAGAAGGATGGGGAGGAGAGGGAGGAGAGGGAGGGAGGAGGAGAGGGAGAGAGGAGGAGAGGGAGGGAGGAGGAGAGGGAGGGAGGAAGAGAGGGAGGGAGGAGGAGAGGGAGGGGGGAGAGGGTGGGAGGAGGAGAGGGAGGGAGGGAGAGAGGAAGAGGGAGGGAGGGGGGAGAGAGGGCGGGAGAGAGGGAGGGAGGAGGGAGGGGACATCAACGAGTGAGTTCAAGGTGAGATGAGATAAGTTGGATCCGTTGTTTAAGGAGACTCAAGGAGAGACGCAGGACCAAAAAAAAGACAATCAGGCTCACGCTATTTCTGAAAAGTCTCTCTCTCTCTTCGTCCCCGTACATCAGCTCCTCCGTTCATTCGTCCGTTTTTCCCGCGACAGAAGAACCACCGTTACCATGGCGATGGGAAAGTAGAAGAATTATTATGGGACTGATGCAACGAAATTACCAAGGCTTCGTATAATAACAGCGCCATTAGCCTCCCTGAGCACAAAACT
>NC_136937.1:2138527-2143527 GCF_949987615.1 Pollachius pollachius
CGGTTTTGAATTGTTATCGTCTTTCTCTTCTTCTTGGGCTAGTGGCGCGAGCCTTAACTGAGGTTTTAATCGCAAGACAGGAATGCGCGGCAGATTTCTATAGAACTTTCAGATAATCCAAGAGCCCTTTATGGCCATAGGAAATAGGGTGCTGCTGGTTGTGGTGATGGTGTTGCTGGTGTTGGTGCTGGTGGGGTCGTGGGAGTGGTGGTGTTGGGGCTGTGGTGGTGGTGTTGGTGGTACCAGTGTTGGTGGTGGTGGTGGTGATGGTAGAGGTGGCGGTGGTAGTTGTGGTGTTAGTGGTGGTGGTGCTGTTGCTGGTGTTGGTGCTGGTGGTGGTGGCGGTGGTGATAGCCTAGTGATAGTGGTGGTTGTTGTGGTGGTGTTGGTGGTGGTGGTGGCGTGTGTGGTGGTGGTGGTGGTGGTGGTGGTGTGGGGACGGGCGGTACGGACGGATAGTCTTATCTTTTAGTTTTCATTACACTGCAATTATGGCGCAATTAGCGGTGGCGTCCAAGGAAGCGAGCGCGAGTGATGATGCGTCGAGGATCACTCTTACCCGGGACAGCTGGCAGCTGCTGCACGAGAGAACCACACGGAGCCGACGCCGTTCCCCCTCCCTGCCTTTTTTAAACAAAAAGCAGAGTTAGAAACATGAGGACGGCCGCTGGTGAGTCAACGACACCGATGGAGGAAGGACGGGTGCCGGTGTTGGACTGGAGAGGACTTTGAAGGTCGCAGCTTGCGCTGAGCAGTGCATGAAAGAGGTGGTGTGAAGAACGGAAGTATGGTGTTGTTCACCATATGAGACAAGATGGATGCTGACGATGGTTAATGCAGGCCTACACTGATGCAGCGGAGAGCAGGCCGATAGAACAAGCTTGGACAACACAGTGGTGTCACACACTTTGGATAAAGGCATCAACCATCCTGCGTTTATCATAATATACCGTCGCAAACATACCATTCAACAACACAGCGTTAACGTTCTGGCAGACGCACACAATATTCAATAGTGTTGTTGTGCGTGTGTGTGTGTGTGTTTGTTTGTGTGTGTTTGTGTGTGTATGTGTGTGTGCGCAAAACCTTTCTCTAAACGTATCGGAGCGCGAAATGTAGGCCTCCTTTCTCCAGCGACTCCGCGTATTCAATTGATTTACACGGCGTGCATAAAAGAAGGCCTTCACCAGGATCCTTGAATACAACGCCGCCGTTCCCCGTCTCATTAAATATAAAGTTGTTTATTTATTAAAAGGTAACCAATAATGATATACACAGTAAACAAAAAGAACACACACACATGCACACAATTCTCTGTGCTGCTACTTCGTCCTAATATTCTGAATTATTGACGTGAATGATTGTCTAATGATTGGAAGTAATGGCAGAGCGAGATGGCGGCTGTCTTGGGTTTCCTCGACACTAGAATCGGGTGGATTGAATTCCAGGCAGCCACTGCCGCCTTGAACATATGGCCACCAACTGACAACGCGCCGTCGCTAATTGTGACGAAGCTAAATGCTCATCAGGGCGATAATCGCATTTTATCATCCGCTGAAACCCATTGACGTGGCCCGTAATGTAATAAGAGACACCACGGCTACGAGCAGAAAACCGAGAAACACGTCGTGATTTATTTAAATGAGCTTTGTCTCCTACATAGCGAGTATACTTCAAACAGCAGTGGATAAAAGCGTACACACATTACCGCCAGGATGTGGCTTTGTTTCCTAAATCAGGACCATAAATGTGAATGTATTTTCTACCTCCCAGTGTTTTCCCTCCAGATGTAGCGCGTTGCTACATGGGAGCTAGGGGGGCTAGGGGGTGTTGATATTATTACAGTGTTATAGCGTCGGCAGAGCCCCCCCGCTGCCTAACATTATTTTGTAATTATCACAGGAGGATAAAACCGTAAACTCGTTTCCTTTTTCTTCCGCCTATTAATGGTAATGACGCCTTTACAGTGAAATGGAAAATGCACACGCAAACACACACACACACACAAACACACACACACACACTCTTGCTCAAGTAATGAAAAGGAAGTGCATAATTTTCACACATTCCTGATGAATCCTGTGTTTTTCTTCGCCAGTGAGAAATATATATTTTATTGATATTCCAATAGACCAGATGCTCCCCTATTTCACTATTTCCCCACCTTCCCAACTCTACAAGCCACAGCTCAGTATACAAAAAAACACAACTCATCATCACATCAGCCATTCTATCTCCAACAAATCACACGTTTTATTTTTTTCTTAGGGGATTTGGCAGACGCTTCTATCCAAAGAAAATTACAACAGCTAATACACCCATTCACACACCGACGGCATAGTCAGCCACGCAGGGCCACAGCCGGCTCGTCGGGAGCAGTCAGGGTGAGGCGTCTCGCTCAGGGACACCTCGACAGGAGGAGCCGGGGATCGAACTAGCAACCTTTCGGTCTCCAGCCAGCCCGCTCTGCCTCCTGAGCTAGTACCGACTGCTGAAATACACGAAAAGAATCACGCTAACGTGCCGAGACGGAGACAGAGGCGCAGTCTGGTCTGTCACTTCCTTTTCCTCTTCCTGTAATCCAGGGGAGGAAAACACTGGAGTTATTCTATGAATAGAGACATCACCCTTCCTACCCCCCCCCCGGTTTGCCCAATGAACAGAGACGCTGACGAAGCCGTGTCATTAACCGAGGCGTCGGGCCGGGGAGTGACAGCTGACTGCACCCCGAAACGACCCAAAAAACGGAATACTGGGAAGCAGGCGGGAAACATTAGAGGAGGAGGAGGGAGGAACAAAATGTCTCCCCGATCGTCACCCGACGAATGAAAACGTTGAATGAAAGACCCTGGCTGGTAGCAAGGGGAAAGGGCGGTATGATTTGGTGGGGTTGCTAATCTAATCAGGAAGCTCAACTCTCTCCTCTTCCCCCCATTCACCCCCAAGAACTCTGCACCTCGAAGCCAAAATGTTCCTCCCATTGCACATTTTAATATTTTTACTTTTTTTTTTAATTACTTTGTTATATAAATACTGTTTTGTTTTGCTTTAGCTTTGCACTATTCAGAATTATTTTGCACTATTTAGAATGTATTTATTGTAAATATTACTTATTTTATTTTTTATTATTATTATTATTTTTTAATTTTTAATTTTTTCTCCTATTCCGTTTCTGCTCATTGCACCGTGGGTCAGAGACAGACGCAATTTTGGTTCCTGTGTTGTTCCGGTACATATTTTGGAATTGTCAATAAAGTTGAGTTTGACTTTGTCTTTTGAATTAACCGCTCCGACGCGTAACCGATGCGTTGACGAAAAACGTGAAGTGAGGCCTTTCTGACGGACGGACGGGCGGACGCCATGTGAGTGTCTGTTTTGTCTGCCCTGTTTGTTGTTGTTTGTTGTTGTTTGTTTCATTTGTCTTGTCTTGTCCTTACTTCAGCATTTAGCTTAGCATTTACCTTTGCGTCTCTTTTAGTTTTCATCAGCACTTTGGTATTTTTATCATATTGTATTTTTATCCGCTGTTGCAACAAACACATTTGGGACGGATTATTCAAATGTAATCGAATTTGATCTGTCAGTCTGTCCAATCGCATTGGACCAGGGGGGGACGGGGGACGGTCGGTGTCTAAAAAAAGTGAAGAAAGACGATAAGCGACGAGAGCGCTGCAAGGTAGAAGACCGACCCGTTTGTCCGGCGAGGAAAAAAAAAAAGCAATTATTATGCAAATCTGACGCATGACGGAAAAAGGAGTATTAATGGGCAATGCAACAGTGGTCTTTAATTCTTAATAGAATCGCTCGCCTCTTAACAACACCGTTTGAACGGGTAATGTCACCAGACGGCCGGCCAGCGTTGCATAAAACGGCTCATTATGGCGGCGATAAGAGGAGGTAAATAGAGGGTTTGCGGTTGTTTATTTGTTGTCTTTGTTCGCGTCTCTGTCTCTTTGTTTTTTGCCCGTTAAGCCTCGGGTGTGTGTGTGTGTGTGTGTGTGTGTGTGGGGGGGGGGGAGAGGGGGCTGACCAAACAGACAATTAAAAGAGTTGGAGCGCTGGAAATGTGCAGTGTGGACGTATTCCGGCGCGGGGCTAGCTGCCCGGGCCGACGGCGGTGGAGAGGAGATAAGGGTGCTCAGGGATAATATATGGTTTCATTTCAGCCGCGCGGCACCCTTCTGCCTGAGCTCGGAGCTCTCTTTGCTGTGCTTGTTTTCCGACATCCAGTTTAAGTAGAAGAGGAGGAAGTGTTTGGGTTGGTTTGGGGAGGGGGGGGAGGAACGGCTATTGCAATGACAGAAACCGCTGAGCCGAAAATACTCTGCGTGGTCACGTCGCAAAGGTTCGATAAAACGAGGCTTCCACACGATTTGTCTTCTTTAATAAAAAAAAACATTTAAACTAGGATATTTTTCTGACGGAAGCTGAACCTTATTTTTTTGGCGGCCGATTTTAATCCTGCTTGCGATGGCCAGACAACTTTGCTTTCGAACGCAGTCCCTCGACGAAGATCTATATTTATAATATATATAAGGAAAGAAGTTTTGGAGCGTTTGCGGACGACATAAAAAATCTTAGCAAGCAGATCAGCGCAGGCTTCAAGCAGATGACAAACAGCGACGAGAAGCGCTAACAGAACAAGCTACGTTATTCCGTTGTTTGTGCAGTGGGGCTAAGTCTCTGCACGGCTAACATCTTAGCAGCTAAAGCGATACAGCGCTGTACAAGGCGGGGGGGGTAACCACGAGGTGTAAGAACAGATCTCTTTCAAGGTCATAATCTCCGCTGTTTCCCTAATTGCCGTGTGGAATTGCGATCGTCCCTTTGTGTTGCACCCTTCCTAATCATATTGTTCGTGATTAAAACAAGCCGGTGAAGCCCAAGCTTTATGGCTGGGTTGATGAGCCTCTAATTAATTTTCTCCCTGGACACATTCAGGCGAACGTTGAGCTATTCATCCCCCCTTATTAAAATCTTAATTTCATTTAGATCACACC
>NC_136937.1:2148527-2156027 GCF_949987615.1 Pollachius pollachius
GCACCTCCACCTCCTTCACAACAACAACAACAACAACGACCACCACCTCCACCTCCTCCACCACCACCACCTCCACAACAACAACAACGGCCACCACCTCCACCTCTTCCACAACAACAACAGCCAGCACCTCCACCTCCATCACCACAACAACAACAACAACGGCCACCACCTCCACCTCCTTCACAACAACAACAGCCACCTCCTCCACCACCACCTCCTCCACCACCTCCACCACCTCCTTCACAACAACAACAACAACAACAGCCACCACCACCACCTCCTCCACCACAACAACAACAACAACAGCCACCACCTCCACCTTCTCCTCCACCACCTCCATCACCTCCTCCACAACAAAAACGACATCAGCCACCCCCTCCGTCTCCACTTCCTCCACTTCCTCTATTTCCTTCAGTACCTCCACCTCCGCCGTTCCGGTTCCAACCGGTATGTTTTCATACGCCGATGGGGGGGGACTCGAACCACCTGCCTTCCAACGCGTCCCAAACGCTCTGCGTCGCAGACCGATCGGCGTCGGAGATTACGATCGCCCAACGGGGGGGGGGATCGGATTACAAACACGGAGACGACGCTTCTCTGTGGACGCTGTGTGTGTGTCTGTGTGTGTGTCTGTGTGTGTGCGTCAGTGAGGCCGGCTGCTGTGTTTGCAACGCACAGAGTCTACCGTGGTGGTGGTGAATAAAGAATATAAGGAAGATTAATGATATCTTAACAGAGCAGAGCCCTCCCCCCCCCCCCCTCCTGCGCGCCCCCCCGTCGTGATAACGCCGGCCCACCACTCAAGGTGACGGCCGCTCGTGGAAGGTTCTACAGATGAGAGTTATAGTGGGGGGGGGGGTGAAATTTTCCGTGAAATTTTCCACTCAAACACACGCGACAAAGAGGAGGAGGAAGGAGCAGGACAAAGAGCAGGAGGGGAGAGTGACCCTCCGAGACCTTGCTCTGCGTTCGCTGTTGCCAGCGGCGACGGCGGCAGTGATGCATGCTGGGATGTACCTGTTCGCCCAAGGGGAGCCAATTGGGAAAACGTAGCGCATGATGGATGGGAGATTAGAGAGACAAAGACACAAAACCGGGAAACAGAAAGACTGGGCGATCGGCGGAGGGTGAATTAGCCCTTTTTGTTTCTGGTTTGTTGAGTACGAGTCTGGACCCGGGCCGTGCATTACCGTCCAGCAAAAGGTAATGCATCGAAGTCCATAAAGGTCAGCAGTCACACACACACACACACGCACGCACGCACGCACACACACACACACACACACACACACACACACACACACAACACACAAACTAAATCAGACTTAAAAACACAATTTAATTTACAGGCCAGGAGGCAGCTACCATGTCTGGAATTACTCCTTGGAATAGATGGTGGTTGGTTCAGAAATATAGGAGCACACGCACGAACATGAGCGCACAGCAAATGTGCACACACAATGCACACAAACACATGCACACACACAATACATGGGCACACACATGCACACACAGACAGCCACAAACGCACATGCACACACGCACAGACAACACATGGGAACACAAAATACACACACACACACGCACATGGGGACACACAATACACACACACACACACACACACACACACACACACGAACACGCACACACATTGCCCCCGAGCATTACATTGATGAATGAGAGGTTTAGAATAAGCCAGATTTGAGACTCCTCTGATAGTTGTCAGCGTTTTGCGGTTAATCCCTTTCTCAAAACACATCAGTGGGAGTCCACTGGAAGAGTGGAAAACAACAGCAGATCAATGGGGATTTGGCCTGGGATCGCGTGCTTCTTCCACGTCAATGCACGATTTTTTAGATCGGATTTTGAGTTAATTCTTGATTCTTCATGACACTGTCATCAACTGTCTTTTTTGTAGAATCATCCCTTCTCTCCGCTGTATATTCTCGGAGATGCATTCAAACTTTGCGATTGACAAATGGCCGATAGCCATGCGTTCATTTTTGGCTTTCCTGTGTGTGTGTGTGTTTGTGTGTGTGTGTATGGGGGGGGGGTGGATTGGATTGTCTATTTCTCTAGCCTTCATCCTCAACTGCCTTGTATTGAAATCATTGAAAGCATTCTTTCCCGCTCAATTCTGTCTCTTTTTTTTACAGTATGTCTGGATAACGACCTCCATCTTTCCTTCCACCGTGGAGAAAATGTATTCAATACAATCGATCGATACAAAAGATTCTAAATATATTATATAATATAAGGACCCAAAGTATAAATCACAAAACACAAAGCATCTTGTGTCTTCGTTTCTATTCTATGAACATCTTTACTGTACAGAAAGCAATATATTAGTCGCTTAAAAGCGTCTGCTAAATGTAATTGTAAGAACAAACGACTTAAAAAAGGTCTCTCTCCATACTCTCTCTCTCTCTCTCTCTCTCTCTCTCGGAACGCCCACGCCGTAGCTGTCATTAGACAGCAGCGAAATACGAGCGGGGGAGATGCGGGGGAGGGAGAGGGGAGACAGATGGACGGGGGGGGGGGAGCTATCTTCACGCCTTGCCTGTGTTTCAGGGGTGGCAGAAACACCCAGAAAGTAGGGAGAGAGAGGGAGAGAGAGCGAGGAGCAAGGGAGAGCGAGCGAGAGAGCGAGAGAGAGATCGAGAGAGAGAGAGTGTGGGAGAGAGAGAGTGTGATATAAGTGGCGATGAGATGTGTCATAAATCTTTTCACAGCTTGTTACACCAGCCTCGCTTTTATTTCCTTTTCTTTTTCCTACAGTGAAGCAAAAACGAAGAAATATAAAAAGAAGAAGTATAAAAAGAAGAAGTATAAAAAGCGTTCTGGCAGTCCCGTCAGTGTGGAGTCAGTTTACCGAGAGGATAAATAAATAGAAATAGTAAAAGTGACGGGGCCTGTGGCCAACGTCTCCCTGTGTGCTCCAGCGTTGATGGCTTATCCCAAACCTCCCCCCCCCCAGGAAAATAGTTCCCTCTCCGTTATGTTTGATTCTAATTGGAGGCTTTTAATAGAAGGCGTCTCAGCTCTGCGAGTGAGGTTCCACCGGTGGAGAGATCCCATTCCCACAAGCCTAGAACTCCTCAGCGCTACGTGACAGAGCCGAGGCGTTAAGGCAATATGAGGTGTTCTTTATTTAAGTCAGCTCTTTGTCTTTGCAGGTGTATGTTATTTCTTTTCTGACATCCGTTTGACAGAAAGGCTGTTTTTTAAAGTTTGCCGTCAAGAACTTCGAGCAGTAGAGCTATAAGCAAGATTATGTTACTTTTTTCAATCTTGGAAGAGTGCTTTGAAAGTGATTAATTTTACTTACTTTAAACAAAGTGATTTACAAAAAGTGCATTCAAATGAATCAAGTAAGCAAGCCGCCTCCAGAGATACATTTTAGAGACAAGAGTCAAAGCACGTTTTTACAGCTATTCTATTTATGTCAAACTGAAAAAACCTTCATCCAACAGGCACCAATAGAACGGCACGTCTTGAGGCCCTGATTGGAACAACACCAGATGAGGTTTCCAAACCGATCGCGATTGAGAACACGCCCGTAGCTGTGAGCTATGAGGTCGCCGAGGTCTGGAACTCGGTAATTTTTGGAGAGATAAAAAATTGAATATCGAAACTGAATATAAATGAATAAACAATCAGCGGTTGACAACTTCTCAGCGATAAATTAATAAATACTTAATTCAGCTGAGACTTGTTACTTTGTGTCCGCCGTGTGTGACATTTTTGTGACACCAACAACCCCCCCCCCCCACACACACACACACACACACACCTCAACATGACTGAACCCCCGCAACCACAATATTTTCCAAACCCTAGCAACGGCCCCGGTTGAGAAAGTGTGTTTTCCTATGAGATCGTGTTTGACGCACTACATCTTCTCTTCTGGGGACACACGCCGCACACCGCAGAGAGTCGATCCAGGGTGACCACACAGCAGTCCGGATGGCGGCCATTTTGTCAATCACGCACAAAAGGTTATGTTTCCGTCTGTTTGTTTCTCGGAGGCACCCAGGGGTTTATTCCACGAATTCGGCGTGAGTTCGATCGGATGAAAGAACACGACACGAAGACAGACGGGCGGTCAGAGCGATCAACCGCCGTTTATTCAGCGAGACGAGAACTCGTTTACTTATCAAAGCGGCGGTTATTAACCGACGATATCTCCTTAATAACCCCCGCGGGAAACGTGTGTGTATGTGTGTGTGTGTGTGTGTGTGTCTGTGTATGTATGTGTGTGTCGGTAGTTAAGGAAACGTTTGAACTCTGCGTCTTAGCATTTCTTTGTAGGAGTTTACGTCGTTTACCCAGAATCCCGTTTGGTGACGGCAGCGGGAGGAGAGGAGGAAGGTTCAAAGCAGGACGGCGTGTTTCATGTTTACACCATCGGCCCGTCCAGCCGCCGGGTTCCTTCATCAGCACGGCCCCACCCAGGTCCTCAGGCCCGGGAGGGAGGGAGACGGGGGGAGGGAGACGGGGGGAGGGAGACGGGGGAGGGGGACGGAGGAGGGAGACGGGGGGAGGGAGACGGGGGAGGGAGACCTGGGGGGAGACGAGGGGGGAGACTGGGGGAGGGAGACGAGGGGGAGACGGGGGAGGGAGACGGGGAGGGAGAAAGGGAGGGAGACGGGGAGGGAGACGGGGGGAGAGAGACGGGGGAGGGGGACGGAGGAGGGAGACGGGGGGAGGGAGACGGGGGAGGGAGACCTGGGGGGGGAGACGAGGGGGGAGACTGGGGGAGGGAGACGAGGGGGAGACGGGGGAGGGAGACGGGGAGGGAGAAAGGGAGGGAGACGGGGAGGGAGACGGGGGGAGAGAGACGGGGGAGGGAGACGGGGGGAGGGAGAGGGGGAGGAAGAGGGGGAGGGAGACGGGGGAGAGACAGGGGGAGGGAGACGGGGGGAGGGAGACGGAGGAGAGGGAGGCTTCTCCGGGATCAATCGCTGCGGCGGCACCTTTGAATATCCACCGAGCTCACCGATTGGACGTTGAATAAAACATCGGGTCACCCCTAGACTCTTCCAATACTTGTACTTCTACCAACAGTGCGCTGGTTGTCAACAGGTGGGGGTTGAGGTGGGGGGAAGGGGGGGCAGGGAAAGGTCAGAGAAAGGTCAGGGAAAAGGCGGCACCTGAAAACTAATAAATTCGACACCGGCACCCTGACGTCCCGATCCAACGATCGTTCGAATCCGATGTGCATTTTGTTTTTCACTGTTATCGTGATATAAATACAGTGGTATAGGAGCAAATGAGCAAACATGTGGCTTCTGGGTTTTCAACTGCCAGTCCGCCCAGGGAGGGCTTCAGGGGGTTTGGGGGACAAGCGGATTGGCCATAACGACGTTTGTACCAGGCTTTCAAACGGAGTCTGGCTATGCAAGATTATGTGACAATCACACACACAGACACACACACACAGATACACTTGCACGCAAACGCACACAACATATACACACACAGAAACGCACACACACACACAGACACACACACGCATGCACATATACACAAGCACATGCATACACGTACACAAACACACGCATGCAAAGGCACACCTATAAACGCAGACACTCACTCTCACATCTTCGTTGTCAGGTCCCAATTCAACGTTTTTAAGCGAGGTTGAAAGCAGACAAAGTGGCTTCAGAAGGCGCTTTGTGCCGGCGTCGTTCCCGGCGTTCCTTTGAGCGTCTTGTCATGTGTTCCTCTTGGACCCGGTGTTCAGGAAACCGCCGCTCTGGGCGGGGTTTAGCGAGGTGAAAAAACAACAAAGAGAGGAACGTCTCACGTTTGGAAAGGAATGCCTCGAAGAACACACACTCACAGCGGGCACACCACACACACCTGTGTGTGTGTGTGCGCTTTGGGAGAGTGGTGATTGGGCTGGGGGTGGGGGGGGGGGGGGGGGTCAGAGCGAGGGTCTCTGAGCTGACAGTCACACCGTGGAGCAGGATGGGATGCGTTCGTTCCATTGCCATGGAGAGGTTGATTCGTCAGCCTTTGGTTCCCCTCGGTTGGATTGAAATGTATACGGACACGGACGCCAGGCAAACACTACTGTTGACCAAGTGCCCCTGACTCAAGGGCTGTGTGTGTGTGTGCGTGTGTGTGTGTGTGTGTGTGTGTGTGTGTGTGTGTGTGTGTGTGTGTGTGTGTGTGTGTGTGTGCGTGTGTGTGTGCGTGTGCGTTTTTGTGTGCGTGTGTGTTTGCGTGTGTGTGTGTGTGCGTGTGTGTGTGTGCGTGTGTGTGTGTGCGTGCTTGAGAATGTGTGTGTTTGTGCATGTGCCTGTGTGTTTGCGTGTATTTAGATGTGTGTGTCTGTGTGGGCATGTACTTGTGTCGGTGAATGTGCCGGTTTGTGCATGTGTGTGTGTGTGTGGGCATGTGCTTGTGAGCATGTGTGCGCTTGTATGTGTGTGTGTGTGTTTGTGTTAGTGTGTGTGTGTGTGTGTGTGTGCGTATCCCCCCATGTTAAACAAGATGTTTCTGTCCTGTTCAAGGAGCTGAGGGAGTCTCCCTGCAACAGAGGACAAGTAGAAGTGAGGTTCTGGATGTTATGGCCTTTAAGTGACACTGAAATAACACCCACCCACACACACACACACACACACACACACACGAGTGAACAGCCACGTAGACACCCAGGTAGGAATGCCTGCATATGTGCAACTACAGTATACACACACATGCACACTTAAAGGTCTGAATGCATGAATGTGTGTTCAAACGCACAGAGACGTACACACAAACACACATATGGATACCCATGTGTGCGTGAACACACACACACGCACGCACACACACACACACACACACACACATACACACACACACAGACACAGGCAAAGACACACACACACACACACACACACACACACAGACACAGACACAGACACATACACACACACACACAGACACACACACACACACCGTCATTGTTCCAGCCATCACGGGGACAGAGAGGGGGAGTCAGAGTGACTTTCTGCCGACTGGGGGCCTTCGGACAAGGCCCTCATTAACCGAAGGCATTGTCTGACACTCGAGTATCGACAGAGACACAACTGTTATTGATGCTAATCAACACGGGCGTAATCAGCTTTCCTCCAGTGCAAATTGCTGGTCTTTCTTCTTCCTTTTTACTTATTTTCGAGGGTTTTTGCGACTCTACAGAGTCTGAGTCGTAGGCTTTTTGGTCGTTTGGTAAGTCATCGTGAATTATCTGTCATTGTGGGGATTATTATGTTAGAAACTGACATAATTCCAGCGTATAATAAAAATGTTGAACGTAAAAGTTAAAATGTCATTAGTTTCTGCTGTATTCTGTGTAGTCTAATATCATGACAGATTCAAGATATTTTTTCATATTGTTATAAATAGCCAGACTTTTCTCATTGAAATTCTTAATTGTTAAGAATATTTCAATCCTGCTCAATCCAGTTTTTCCTTGCTTGTATGAGGACCTAAGGTTAAGGCTGT
>NC_136937.1:2161027-2169008 GCF_949987615.1 Pollachius pollachius
TGCCTGTGTGTGTGTGTGTGTGTGTGCGTGTATGTGCCTGTGTGTGTGTGCCTGTGTGGTTGTGTGTTTGTGTGCGTGCATGCGTGTGTGTGCGTGCGTGTGTGTGTACGCACGTGAGCGTGTGTGTACGCGCGCGTGTGTGTGTGTGTGTGTGTGTGTGTGCGCGTGTGTGTTTGAAAAATGGATACGGTGGATGCGATGGACGGTTTAGCGGCCGGGGAGATCATGGATGAGATGGAGAGAAAATGAATAGATAGAATGATAGAGGACTCTCTCTATATATCTATATCTATAGATATAGATATATAAATATTAGTTTGACACTCATGGGGTGTAACACTCAAAATGGAGAGCGGAAGCCTTAAATGTGAGTCAGAAGAGGAGGGTGAGGAGATCAGCCCTCCTCCACCTCTCCTCCACCTCTCCTCCAACCGCAACCCACAAATCAATAGATATTTTCCCTCTTGCTCCTTCTCCAAAGAGCTCCCGTTCCTTCGTCACAGAGAGAAATAAATTCCAAAATCTCTCAAACCATTGACTCTTCAGAGATTATTCGCAAAAACAACAACTCTGAACCGCGGGCGAGTCTCCGGGGAGTGGGAGCACGTTGGCTACAGCCAACCTTCATCCCAGACACTCCTGGGCGATCCTGGGTCTCCCTCTCTCCTGTCTCTCGCTCTAAACCTCTCTCACCCTTTCCCCCCTCATGCCCTAAAGCCCCTCCCCCTCTCCGTTCTCTATCCCCCTCCCAGCTCTCTCGCCATCTCTCCCCCTCTCCATCTTCCTCTCTCCATCTCCCCCCTCTCTCCCTTCCTCTCTCCCCATCTATCCCTCTCTCCCTCTCACTGTCTCTCCCCTCTCTCCTCCCTCCTCCCTCTTCCCCCCTCTCTCTCCTTCTCTAACCCTCACAACCTCTCACCTCCTCTCTCCCTCTCTCCCCCTCTCCCTTCTCTCTCCCTCTTTTCCCTCACACCCACTCTCGCCTCCCTCTTTCCATATACCCCCTTTCTCCCTCTCTCCTCCTCTCCACCTCTCCTCCTCTCACCGTCTCTCCCCCCTCTCTCCTCCTCTCCCCCTCTCTCTCCCTCTCTCTCACCCTCTCCCCCCTCTCTCTCCATCGACCCACTCTCTCCCTCTCTCCCTTCTTCTTCCCAAGGCCGAGCGAGGGGAAAGCGGGGCTTTCTACCTTGGGTAAAGCGCTTTGACAGATGACTGGTCTAGCACACACTGGTCCGGCAGTTAATCTATGCCCAGGAATGGAGGGGGGGGGAAGGTAGTGGTAAAGGGGGGGGCACACACACGCACGCTTTATGCGTGCGTGTGTGTTTATGAACGTATATAGGCCTCCTCCGTGCCAACAGGTGTGTGTGCTGTAGATGTGTGGGTGGATAATGATCTGTTTCTTCAAAGGGGAGACCCCCCCCCCCCCCCCACCCCCCCCCCCTGCCTAATACAAACCACCACCCCCACCCCTCCCTCGTGCACACAGCGGTCTAACCACCATTAGCGCACACACACACAACACACACACACACGCACACACACACACAACACACACACACACACGCACACACACACACACAACACACACACACACACACACACACACACAGACACACCCCTCCCTGATTGGTTCTGCGATGTCGATCCGTCAGGTCCAAGGGCTGATACGCTACGAGCCCTGCGGCGGACAGACATCATTGTAATCAATACGGGGCTGCATTCCAATTCAAAGGCTGACGGCTCCGGCTTGGGGCTCCGTTCCTACCCAGAGGCCCAGCGAGGAGCCCGACAGCACCTGCTAAGGGGAGCGGGGGAACGGATCGAGGGAACGGAGACGTGGCGGTTTATACAGGAAGGACACACTGCTGATCTTTACTTATGAGTGTAGCTCTCTCTAGGTTCGGGCGAAAAAGGGGTTTGGGAAAAGGATGCGTCAATTTCTCCAGGAGATTCCTATTCCTATTGAGTGTGTGAGGAGAGCGGATCTGAAACAACTCCCGTGTTCTGCATACTAACCCTGCCGTTACCACTGGCCTAAATCAATTCTTATGATCTGTATCTGAAAATGAAAAGTCTGTCTATGTCAAGCAACCCTAATGAAATAAAACAACATGTAAAATAATAAAATGTTACATATTTTATTTTACTTCCATTACAAGGCAAACCCAGCACCCTATTGAATAAACATGTATGTTATGCCGTCGTCTACTTCATATGTTCCTTAATAGATCCCGGCCAACATAAACAGGCTGGCCAATGCTAGCATTAGCCTAGCATGCTGCCATTAGCCTAGCATGCTCTTCCGTTGCGCTAAGCTACCCAAGGCTGCTAGCTTAAAGAGACTCCTCGCGTTTGTCTCCCATCATACTTATCGATCGGGGGGGGGGGGGGGGGGAGAGAGGGAGCTAAATAAATGTCCAGTGTTAAGCGATAATCACTCCTGTCAGGATAAACAGCGTGCTCTCCGAGCCGTCATCGCTGGGGAGTTGTGGCATGACACCAGAGGAGTGATCGGTACCATGCTAACAGGGAATGAGGGGAGGACATGGACCAATGTCGATGGTGCCCTCCTCAGCCATTTGTGTATCAATATACGTATGTTGTACGGTCCAGTGCAAAACGATTGCAAAGATATTGATGGACGGGCAAAGAATTTATGAAAAACCAGCCGAGTTGACAGACTTCAACGCACACACGTACGCACACGCACACACACATACACACACAAAACCCTTCCCTTTCTGACACGCAGAACCAAAAATCGAATTGCAAATGACACAAGCTAATTCATCATTAGGATGCATTCTCATCTCTGTGTGATTTGAAATTCCAAAAACAAGAAATGAGTTCAGCGCTGGGCGCGAAAACATAGAGCTGGATTCAAACCCTAATTTACCCCCCCCCCCCCCCTCCCGACAGACCCCCCGACACAGAGAACACAATGCTGCCATGCTCTGCACAATGTGTGGGAATAAAGCACACCACAAAACACAAAACAACACAATAAAGGCGCATCTATCTACCCAGAGACACAGAGAGGAAACAAAGCACCCCCCTTTCTCCCCAATGGCTCCCCCAAAAAAGACAACAGCCCCCCCATTTCCCCATTCGCTGTGAAACTTTAAAGTGGAGATCTCCGTCTCCGTCTGCCACTCGCTCCGCCCTGGCCTACATCGCCACGGCGCCGGAAGCATCTTTGGTTTCCATGGCGTCGCTGGGGGGGGGCAGGGCAGAGATCTGAATAGGAAATGATGCATGTGTTAGAGTGCATGATGGAAGGGGGGGGGGTGGGCTAGGGGTCTAACAATTGCACATCTGCGATCTGCATCCCCCCCCGTCACGCAGACATCTAGTGAGAGTGGGAGCTCTGGTATTAAGTCTGTTCACTGTATGAACTTCCCAGTAAACGCACTGCGGGATGCCGTGTGCGAGGTCCCAGTCAGCTGGGGATGGATTTGACGTGACGGAGCCGAATGAGTGTCTGTGGGGCTGTAGGCCGATGGAGGGTGGAGGCAACGCAAGGATGTGTGTGTGGTGTTTGCTACGTCAACTTTGTATGTTCTCATGAGTAAGAAGTGGAACTCGTGTTTTTGTCGGGAATACTTACAGTAGACAATATTGGCTACTGCGAGCCAATCGCGAGCCAATCAATGCCAATCAGCGTAATGGTGCATTTAGCGCTTTCCTTGATTACGGATTCGCTCCACCTGTCGATATGAAGTGCCTGCACGTCGTGTTTTGGTTTTTCCAATCACACATGAAACAGAGCGTGATGGACTTCCTCATGTTCCGAAAATGAAATTAATTAATTCCGAATCTCTATTTCCACTCACGCATTCCTCGATTCATTCACGCTTCCCAACATATCTCCGAGCGCCGGAGTTCGTTTGTGTTTCCTGTTTCATTACAGCTTGCGTTCCCGTCTCGTTTCAAGGCTGCCCTACCTCAGGTACTTGATGATTGGAATGTAGCCATCCCAACCACACCCACTTCCTTAATTAAGCGTGACGCTTTCCTATTGGCTGACACTGATTTTGGAGTGCGTCTATATATATATATATATATATATATATATATATATATATATATATTACTGCTGTCAAGGGATTAAAATATTTAATCGCATTAATGTCATAGTTAACTCGCGATTAATCACAAATTTTTTTCTATTCTAAATATCCCTTGGTTTCGTGCTGCTAGCCTTTTAGTGAGATCAGAGAGTGTTGAGAAGGACAGTAATAAAATATATTTGGTAAGATGGATATAAGAAGAGAGACCCACAGTGAATTCAACCCAGTCCACTTGACATCGGGTAGGTGCATGACAGTGGTAGGCCTACCGTAAAACTTCAATAGCCCGGGCTTTTATTTGTTTCAATTACTGAACTTTCGAACAAAACTCTTGCTCAGCAAAGATGGAAATAACTATAACATGTATTATTTAAACCAGTATGAATATTTCTACCGTACGTAGGCCTATACACATTACCAGGCTATCGAATAACGCCTACACACACACACACACACACACACACACACACACACACGGTGGCGGAGTGGTAATCGGGAGAGTCGGGAGAATTCCCGGTGGGACGTTAACGTTTCGGGGCAGTCGGGCTGATTACTGCGGGATAACAATATTTTGTTTATAAAAGTTCCTTGCAGCGCCGTCCGGCAGCCTGAGCTGTGCGCCCGCAACCTCTCACTCCCTCAACAGCCGCAACTCACAAACTGTCAACATCGCAACCAAGTCGATTTTGTCTAGAGGGGAGTAACTGAGCGGCCCCTCCCGAAGTGGTAGAGCCCAGGTCGGCCTCGAACTGCGATTGGTCACAAAGACGTAACAGCTAATGACAACATTGAACTCTCGTGCACACTAACAGAGTGACACACAAACACACACACACACTTGACACAGTTTTTCACCCGCTCCGTATCCTTGCTTGCCCCAACAAGTTTGTGCGGCGTGCTTGTTGTTTTTTTTTCCGGTGTAGCTAGATCCGGTATGGTGTTGTACTTTTTCTAATGTGACTAGTTGTTGCTAGACAGCAGGTGAAAAAACGACAACGTTTGCCAAGCCAAAAGAGCGTTAATCGTGCGATAAAAAAATGAACGCCGTTAAAATGGGTTTGTGTTTGGTTTGTGTTGTGCCATTAATAACGCGTTAAACTGACAGCACTAATATATATATATATATATATATATATATATATATTCGGAAAAGGTTATGTTATGTGTAGAGGATAAGTGTGATTGGTAAATGTCAATGTTTAGGGTTATTAACTAACTGACCCTGTTTGATGTCATAGGTAAACAAACAATCATGCTGTCCTCAGGTATGGTAAATATTCATTTGAAATATCTTGTGCGAGCCACATCTTATGTGAATCCACAAACAACATTTTTTTTAAACCCCAGATGGAACACGCATAAAGTATCGGGATAAAGGTGTGCAGTTGAATACAGAAAATATGTAAAATATATAACAAGGACATCTTCATAAGGATTCTTTTGAAGTAATCCCCATTAAATTATAGATTATTGCACCTGTGTGTCTCGCTGCCCTTCTAACTGAAAAACATCCTCTCCAGATGCCGTCTGCAACCCCATCTCCACAGACGACTCATCCAAACCCACACCAATAAAAGACAGTCGCCCAAGGCGGCGGTGTGTGTTTATCGCCGCGGGTTACAGCGCAACCTTGAGCTCCTCTCCACCGATATATATACCATCGCAAGATGGAGACATCTGTGGTCACCGGACGAGCGACCTAGCGTAGCATCCGCGCGACTGACAGCCTAGCATAAATCACCGGCCGTCTGTGTGGACTGTGGGCCGCTGGGCCGCGGCGGTCATGGTGGAACCAGCGCTAGCTTACACAACCCCAGCCCCAGGTCAAGATCAGGGGGACAGGCCGCTGGGTAAGGGTGGTGGTGGCGGTGGGGGCATGCCTGTAGTGTGAGGTCACTGTGGGCCGGAACTCAGAATATTTTTGTAGGGATAAAACGTTTTTTTTGAACCAAAATACAACTGTATACAAAATGAACTTCTCTGATATGAATAAATGCTTGATTCAGTTGACATTTGTTACTTTGTGTCCGCTGTGTGTGACATTTGTTGGTCACCCCCCCCCAGCAAACTGAACTGCCGCAACTGAATCTTCCCCCTCCCCCAGCCTCCAATGCCATTCACTCCACCACCACCACCACAAGCATCATCCCCCCCACACACACACACACACTTACGCCTCGTGCCCACTGCACCGTCCGTTGACGGATCCCCGTTGACTTTGAACGGGGACGGACGCGCAATGCATTGTGGATCCGTCCGTTCCGTTGGATCCGTCGGCGCCGTCAGAAAGTTGAAAAATGTTCAACTTTTTCGGCAGCGGCGGACCCGTCATCCAATCGGATCGCGTGTGCAAATGTAAGCGCTGTGACACTACTCGGGCTCTGACGACCCTGGAAAGCTCCCCCATCCGTCAGCCACGCCTTCCGACGTCCTTCGACGGACGGTGCAGTGGGCACGAGGCGTTAGGGCTCCCGTAGGGGGGCGGATGCATAGCATGTGGCAGCCTTGCTAACAGTCACGGCCCTCCTGTGTCTTCTTTTGTCACGTGACAGAAGTTGCTTTCGGGTCTTGTCGGCGAGGAAAGCCTTGTGATTGGATGGAGCAGCGACAGTACGGTGCACACGTCTATTCATATATTAGAGTCTGACGTTAATCCTTGTGCTGCGATACGGATGCTTAGGTTATTAAAATATACCAATGTAAACATAGCCACGACGCAGATTGCAGCTATGTTAGGCTCAAGGCCCTGGACAGTAAAAACTGATCTGCTTAGAGAAAATGCTGGTTATTTTTCATATCCACTGTAGTGTGTTCTATTCCGTATTACATTTTATTATATCCTAGTGTATCACAGTGTGCTTGAATGTATATTCTATTCTTGTGCATTACAGTCGTTCCAGTGTATTCTACTACGGTGCATTGTAGTGTATTACAGTATGATCCAGTGTATTATATTGTAGTGTATTACAGTATGATCCAGTGTATTATATTGTAGAGTATTACAGTATGATCCACTGTATTATTTTGTAGTGTATTACAGTATGATCCAGTGTATTATATTGTAGTGTATTACAGTATGATCCAGTGTATTATATTGTAGTGTATTACAGTATGATCCTGTCTATTATATTGTATTACAGTATGATCCAGTGTATTATATTGTATTACAGTATGATCCAGTGTATTATATTGTAGTGTATTACAGTATGATCCAGTGTATTATATTGTATTACAGTATGATCCAGTGTATTATATTGTATTACAGTATGATCCAGTGTATTATATTGTAATACAGTATGATCCAGTGTATTATATTGTATTACAGTATGATCCAGTGTATTATATTGTATTACAGTATGATCCAGTGTAATATATTGTATTACAGTATGATCCAGTGTAATATATTGTATTACAGTATGATCCAGTGTAATATATTGTATTACAGTATGATCCAGTGTATTATATAGTATTACAGTATGATCCAGTGTATTATAGTGTATTACAGTATGATCCAGTGTATTATATTGTATTACAGTATGATCCAGTGTATTGTATTGTACTACAGTATGATCCAGTGTATTATAGTGTATTACAGTATGATCCAGTGTACTATATTGTATTACAGTATGATCCAGTGTATTATAGTGTATTACAGTATGATCCAGTGTACTATATTGTATTACAGTATGATCCAGTGTATTGTATTATATTGTATAACAGTGTATCCCAGTGCCTCCTTTCCTCCGGTCTGCGCTCCCTCCCGGCAGGGGGTCTACAGTAGCGGCGCTCAGCTCTGAGCCCTTCTGACAGCCCCCCCCTCCCCCAGATGGGCCTCTTGGGACCACGCAGCGACTGCCCATTTACTCTGCAGTCACTTACCACCACTCCGGCCCCGGGGGCCCGGGGCC
>NC_136937.1:2169208-2284208 GCF_949987615.1 Pollachius pollachius
AACGGTATGCCAGAGCAAGACGCCTAGGCAGTGGTGGATTAAGGTGATAATTGGCCCTATTTGTTTGAGGCCCACTTACTGATCAATTAGAAAAAAACGTAATTTAGGGCCCTGTATCAAAAGCATTGAGACAACCTTAATTAAAACAGCACTGCTCCAGAAACTATCAGCTGCTGACTTTTTTAAGGATTCTTATTTCGGCCAATAGGGTTGAAGTCTTTTTATTTTTATTTTAAGAACAATTTAAAATAGTCTTGGCAATCCTGGGTCCCTTGCAGACCTGGGCCCCTAGGCTGCAGCCTAGGCAATCCTGTGCGTTAATCCGCGTCTGCGCCTAGCTCCTATCTGCTCCTTAAAGACATATATCTGAAATCACTGTAAGTTTTGGATGAACGGTTTCTCTTGCTCAAAAAGCACAGACATAAGTAGCATGAGGATGTAAAGCAGGGGAGCACGGTAGAAGTGCAATGGCAAACATAAGCATGTAGCCTGCACTGATCCAGGCGACAAACCACCGGCTAAACCATCCGTAAAAGAAAGGAACAGCAGTGAATCTCCTGGGATTTCAGCTCAAATATATTTGACCACGGCGCTGTTCATTACACCCTCTGTGGTTTCTGTACAGACTGTGGCTGCCCCTCCCCCCATACTGAATCGCCGCAAGAGAGAATAAAAACAAAAAAAAGATGTACCACGCTCTTGTGATCTTGTTACTTCACTTTTTCTGTGTTTTGGTTTAGAACGGTAGTTTTCAAACCGTGGGTCAGGACCCTTAAGTGGGTTGAGGAAGGGCCATGATAAGGTTTGCAGAGCCCCGGTTCGGAGAATGCCGAGTACGAGGCTTTTTTCTCATTCCCAGCAGCTACCTCCACCGCCTCCTCCTCCTGCGAAGAGACCCAGAGATATATCTGGTTTGTTTTGTAGTCTTTAGATTTGCTCATCGTTTGTACTGTTAAACACAAAGCCAGAGTGTACGTTTAGTCCTTGTGTCTTCTCTGTTTGCAGGGTGAGGAGGAGTAATGCATTCGATGTTCATTGGTCTCATTTAATACAGATAGATTTCTCTCTCTCTCTTTCTCTCTCTCTCTGCTATACAGGCTAGCATGGTACAAAGGTAGAAAGCAATGCTTTCTTGCTTTAAATCCTAATTCAGACGGATCACAAACAACAGCAAATAAACAAATGAGCGAGGTTATGCTGAGTTTGGTTTTAGCGTGTGTACTGATGACTCAGCCCTGAACAGGGTAGCTGGTTTAAGTAGCGAGTTAGCCGTGTAATGGAGGATTGTACTCCAGAGAATCCGGGCAATGAATGGATGAATAGAAAACATGGGTCCAACCTAGTTTAATAAGGTAATAACACATTTATTCAAAAACAGTCCTTTAAGGAGCCTATTCCCATTATGCTTTGCATTCCCATCTGCTGAGTCATACTTATTATCATTGCGGTTAACATTAAATTAGCTTAACCATGCTAATTATCATTAGCGGTTAGCACTATAGCGCACAGAGCGCTTCAGGCTGAAAGCCTTTCATTTTATTTAAGAGGTGTCACTAATTTGTTATTCTGTTGTTCAATTCAATGATAACCAGAAAAAAGTGGAAAGATGCACACACACACACACACACACACACACACACACACACACACACACACACACACACACGGCATTAACATTCTCTGGGTAATTCACCGCCCATTGCATGTTCAATAACCTTCTCTCCATCCAGCTAGTTCCATTTCCTGCTGCTTTGTCTGTTTTTTCCCTCCAAAAGCACTTGAGTAGTTTGGATAATTGAACGTCACACAACACACTAATAACCAGCAATAAAGACTTGATGGATGGATGGATAGTTAGATGGAAAGAAAATGGATGGTATTTATAACAAAATAAATCAATAGCGGTAGAAATTGGAATGAGCATGATTGAGATCAAAATAATTGCATGAATGTGGGCTTGAAGACTTTGCTCCTAGTTTTGTTTGTATATATTCAACTGTGTCAATAGTGGGAGGATTAAGAGATACGGTAATGTTTGAGCACACACCGAATACAAAATACAGGATATCGCTTCTATTTCCTGACAGAATCATTGATGACGAATTCCAGAAAAACTGCTGTTCCGAAATGGAGCTAAAAGCTTGGAACTCTGAAAGAAATACAATTCCAGGAAAACCTGAAATTCCCTGGAAATTGATTATGTGCTGTGTAACCACTCCAGAGAACCACACAGTCCGAAGGGTGGATCCCGACGGAACGATCCACACAAAACCCATCAGACGTCAGCGGGTTTCAGTGGGGGGGGGGGGTTAATAACAAAAAGCACAAAGGAAGAATTCCGAGGTCAAACTAATCACAGGGCTTAAGACTCTCCGGGAACACAACGACATCGATTTCTACCCCATTTTCTTTATCCCCCTTTTTTCTTCAATGAATCATCAAATCCGCCATGCTAACACAGCTGAATTACTCCATGGATCCAATCTGTTATTCACGTGGAGAAAAAAAGGACCAAACAGACTAATGGGCCCAAAGCATTGCTCACAGCGTAGTCATGCAGCTTCTTTTACGAATGTACTTATTGTAAGTCGCTTTGGATAAAAGCGTCTGCTAAATGCCTTAAAATGTAAATGTGAATGCGGCTAATAAACTCTCCGACTAAACGGAGCCATCTACGCCGATAGCCTGCCTAAGCAACCTGAGGAACGCACAAGCCGGAACGTTAGTTATTAATATTATAATTCATGTACCACCAGCAGCAGCAGCACATAGGCTTCTGCTTCTTAGCATATACACCGTGGGAGTCCTGGGGACAACACCGAAACACTGGCACCAGTTCAGGGAGCTGCAACGGTTGGAGCGGAACCTTCCAGAACTATCCTCCATTTTGTATTATTAAAAGACGGGAGGGGGCGGGGGGGGAGAGTGTCGTTGTGGGTTATGGAATCATCGGGCCCCCTGCTTCCAAACCTATCTCAGAATGGGGATGTCACTGTCTTCTGCCATCCCCCCCCCCCCCCCCCCCCCCCCAGCCCTCTCAACATGACCATAACACAAACACACACGCTAATTTAGACACAAATGCATGCAAAAAAATGCATGCCAAAAAATCTAAGACGCAGGCACTGCACGTTTGCACACAAACAGGTAAGTGGGTACACATGTACATTTCCTTTTGCAAACATGGGCTGCTTTAGGTCAAACATAAGCACGAGCACTAACGCACACACACACACACACACACACACACACACACACAGGCTTTATGAATACGTGCTCTGTGAATATCAACAACCTATTTTTTAGTGCAGTCACCGACACTTAATCTGAAAGAACTTTGTTTTTGCATTTAATAAGCCACTTCACTTTAAGTGGTGTCTCAAAAGTATCTCCAAAATAACAACGCAATTTGTAGACACAAAAATATATATGCACGGCCATCAACCGGTTCGAGGGGTTGCTTATTAAATATCCACATCATACCATACAGGTACATATATTTCTCAAGAAACCTCAGGGTTGACCTATTGTTCATAATTAAAAACAAAAAAATCACTTTACTAAGGCTGCTTTGCAGTCTGTATAGCGGGAACAGGGAACGGTTGACAGCAAAATAGTGGCGTGTCCGTTTATTTTGTCCTCTCCCACTCAAAGCGGTCTGCATACCAACCAGTGTTTCAGGGAGCCCGGCAGTTCGAATGGATTTGTGTCAACGGCTCCTGCTGCTGGCTCGTCAGAACAGCAGCGCACATTTCAATTAAATGTAAAAATATTCACCGGCCATAATAACAACACCATCACATATGAGGGAGAGGAGGGAGAGGAGGGAGTGAACTGGAGAGGGAGAGATGGAAATAAGGAGAGGGGGAGAACAAAGAGAGTGGGAGGAAGTGAAAGAAAGAGAGACACAGAAACAGAGAGAGAGAGAGGCAACGAGAGTGAGAGAAAGTGAAAGAAAGACAGAGACAGAAACAGAGAGAGTGAGAGGCAAAGAGTGGAATAGAGGGAAGGACGAAGGAAGAGAGAGAGGGAGGGAGTGAGAGATCTAGAGAGGGGTGGAGATGGAGTGAGTGAGTTTTAACATTGTTTTCTGGGGGAAGAGAGGAATCGGAAGAGAGAGAGAGAGTTAGCTGTACTAGCTGTTTTCTATAGAGGCTTCTTACTTTAGTCAGACAACACAGCGGTGGCGGTGTTTACTAAACACCGCCTCAGTCTGGCCGTTGCGTTCGTGCAGTGCAAGGCCAAATGCGGTCGGTATTCGGTGAAGGCTGAAGCGTGGTTTAGCGGTCCGTTATTTGTCCTGTCGTCCGTGGCCCTGATTCAGCCAACAACGAAACAATGCAAACCTCCATCAATCAATGCAACAAGAAACGCAATTCAGCACCGTCTCCTGATCAATTACGAGTGGTCGTTCGTGGCTCAGTGAACAAAGGCAGTAAGCGGTATTTGACCCAAGATTGTGCTTGGGTTCCATTTGCTTGATATTACGGTGTGCGGCTAGCTTAGCTGAAATCGTTACTGTTCGGTACGAAAAACTATGGCAGTTTGTTAGTCGCTGTGCTGTTTGAAGTTGGAACTCATTCAGTGTTTGTTTATTCTTTTTTGTTTGTCTTATTCAGTTTATTTTTTATTATGGCCGTCGTGGACGTTGAGCATGACGTAAGCATGATGTAAGCACAACATAAACGCCAGAAAACCAGTCATTTTCAAGACGTTTCAACCTTTTTCTCCTCTTGATTCTCCGTCTGACCTCTGACTTATTCTTCACATTTTATACATTCAGCAGACGCTTTCATCCAAAGCGACTCAAAACGGTTAGTGCACCCATTCACGCAACGCCGGCGGACTCAACCATGCAAAGAGACGGCCAGCACGTCGGGAGCAGTCAGGGAGAGGAGCCGGGGATCGAACCGGCAACCTTCTGGTTACCAGCCAACCCGCTCTACCTCCTGAGCCTGGCAGTATCCTCCCACTCATCCAGTGGTCGGTTCACTCTACTCCCGCTCCAAGAGGAGTTAACCTCTGACGTTTCCCCCACCTGCGCCGGTGAAGGACTACAGCAGCGGCAGTCGGCCATGCCTCCACCCCCCCCCCCCAATGAGCCACGGGTCTCCTCAATTCCTCCCTGGAGAGTAATCAAGGGCGTCCCCAGCGCTATTCATTCCTCCTCTTCTCCTCGCTCTGAGCGAGTAGATCAGACTATTGCGGTGAATGTCAAGGATAAGTATGGATATTAATTTCTTCATTTGGAAGAAAGTCCTCCACTTTAATCTCTCTCTCTCTCTCTCTCTCTCTCTCTCTCTCTCTCTCTCTCTCTCTCTCTCTCTCTCTCTCTCTCTCTCTCTCTCTCTCTCTCTCTCTCTCTCTCTCTCTCTCTCTCTCTCTCTCTCCCTCTCTCTCTCTCTCTCGCAGAGGCAAGGCCGGTCTACATGGCGACAACGTCTCCTCTCATGGCTTGGGAATTTCATGTTACTCTTCGATTGGACGTTGCCCCCGGTCTTCATGCCTTATCAGATTATGCTATGTGGATGTCCTTGAGTCATTGGTTTATACCGTGTAACCACATGTAGTGTTTTTGTGGACGGTCCCTTCGGACAGACACATTACAGAGTAAGACACGAGAATCACTCTCTGCATAATCTACATTTTCTCTTTGCAAATTAAACAAATACAAGAAAAATAAATTAAATGCATGTAAAATATGCATGTATTTTCTATAATCAAAGGACTTTTCTTGTGGCAAAAAAACCTTTCCCAAATCCTACCTTTAACCCGAGAAAAAGAGAGACAGTAAAAGGAAGAGAAAGTCTCTCTCACTACACACCAACATGCAGAGCTGGGTTACTTCCGTGTCTCCTCCTCACAAAACATCTTGATGTTTATGTATGTGACTGCGAGAGTAGCCCCCAAACACACACAAACACAAAAGGAGATTTCACATGGCACGGTGCCATCTTGGTATCAGACTTTTAAATTAGGTGTCGGCAGATTGAGCAGAAGGGCAGTTAGTTTGTGTGTGTGTGTGTGTGTGTGTGTGTGGTCTCAGGTTGGCTCCACTTCAGTTGATTCTTCCAAGTTTCGGGGGGGGGACCAAAACTAGTCCCCCCACACCCACACACACACACACAAACACACACTACAGCCTCTACATTAAAACCGCTCAACCGCCAAATATCGCTCATAGCTGGAAACTGAACTGCATCTTTTCCATCTTGAAGTGGAATCTCCCACAACAACAATTTATTACGGACGGATGGTTAAAGACCACCCACTTTACGTCTGGGTCCTGCCTTCCCCTTGTCAGAGTTTAAACTACTGATAAACGCTGTGCATTATCCTACTTACTTAAGAAACCAATCCTTTGAGGCAAAATATAACAACACGTCTTTTGTTGTTGTCGCATTAAAATCCTTTCATTGGGTCCGCTAATAAATATTTTGCTTAAAATAAACAGTTTGTTTTTTAAGGTAGGAAATAGCGTCCATAGTCTGTAATGCTCTGCATTACAGACTTTGAAAGGATCCATCTGAAGAAATTTGAGCTTCCTTCAGGTCTCTCTACAAAGCTCCTCCCCCAAAACACATGACTAGCTCGCTAGCTTTAGCATTAATAATAATAATGAATTAATGAAGACTCCGGTCATGCGCAATAAGTGCACAGGCAGAGTGTGTGCAGGTTTCAGCGTTGGTGGTCAGAGGGACCGGCAAATGATCCCATCATTTCTTTCGGGCCAAATGAAATGATTGGACGGGCTATTTACAGGCCTGGGACAGCCAGAGACACCAGATATTTGTATGCTGCTTGTCAGAGCATTTTTTTTTCATTGGTTGCTGTCTGGATTTAAAGAAAACAACGAATATGACTCTGAAATAAATGGCCTACCCCAGCTTTAAAGCGTGATTAGCCCTGCTGTGTTAACTACTGCTAACGGCTGGTGGGGGCTTGGCGGCAATTTTTGCATCAAAAGCATTTCCTTCTTGACCAAAGGGCTACGAGGGAGAAATACGTTGTGGGTAATCGCTCAGATAATGGCGCCCCAGGCACCTCCTCCACCACCACCACCACCACCACCACCACCACCACCACCCGGCCATCAGGTGCAAATAAACCCAGTCAGGCTGTTGTGTGCTGAGGCGGCGTCTGTGTCCTTTAACGGCCCCATGTTTCACACTGAAGGCATTTTAACTCCCCCCCCCGCTACACCATCAATAGCCAGTTAAGTAGCGCCCTAATCAAATTTGACCTTACTCACCCAGCCCCGTTATCCACTCAACCCATATGGCGGTCTGCTAGTATGTGTGTGTGTGTGTGTGTGTGTGTGTGTGTGTGTGTGTGTGTGTGGGCGTCTGAACTAACACACACACACACACACACTTGGTGTGTGTGCAGTGCAAATTCTCCCTTGTTTATTATGACCTGTGTGGATTTTTATTGGCCCTAATGTGGACACAATTACAGTGGGGCGTGTGTGTGTGTCAGTGTGTGTGTGTGTGTGTGTGTGTGTGTGTGTGTGTGTGTGTGTGTGGCATCCAAAATGACTTCAAACCATCCCCATTTATATAATATATAACGCATCTTGGACGATGTCCAAAATGAAATGGCAATGAAACGTACCGTACCCATCCGATAGCTCTGACCCCCACTAAAAAGGTCAGACCCCCACCCACCCAAAAGGTCTGACCCCACCCAAAAGGTCTGACCCCGCCCATGGGCGAGAGGGTTAGAGGGTGGGTAGTGAACAGGCTTGACCTGACGGCATATCAAAACAACCACTTATCGTGTGTAAATGTCGGGGTGGGGGTGGTAATGCACGGGGATTCGGGACAAACGGCCGATAGAAATCATAAAGCAATCGTGGGATTAAGACGCTCAAGAGCCGTCGCCCCCCCTCACCCAGATTACATCGAGATCATAAACAGCGGGAAGGAAAACACCGCGGAACCCCGCAGAGACACAGGTTTTGCTTTCCCTTTAAACCCTCGAGTTACTCTAAATGCAAATGCGTTGATACATATTCCCAAGTCGGAGGGAAAAAGGCCGGTTTTTGTTTCCGAGATACCGTCAGATACGAGATAAGGCCGATAACACGTCGCAAACGTACACTATTTGCACTATCCTCTAAACACCCTCCCGCCTCCCCCACTCATCGGTCGATAGTGGACTCGGAAATTAATAAAACCCCTCCTTTGAGGACCGCACAGACCCCTAACAACACCCCCCTCAGTACACACACACACCCATTAAAACTAATACGGCCCCCCCATAATAGACCCCATTCAAAAACGAGATTCAATTTACTCGTGATTAGAAATCGAAGTCCCCCTTCAGCCAAACACGAGCAGCGCCATCAATAAACGAGGATTGGTCCGCCGTATTGAACGACCCGGGGGAATACACAACGGAAAACCAGCGTACCCCCCACCACGAACACCCACTCCTGTGGAAATACTGAATGTGTTCCTTACTGCAGCGTCGGGGTGACATGAGGTGCACTATTTACATTTACAGTTAAGTACAAAGCCGACGGCTGCTATTGAAGAAGACGAGCAGCGGAACTTGTTCTGCGTCTGCTCCTTTCTCTCCTTCCTGTTTACACGTGTACTCTGCCTCTACCGCTTCCTGTGAGACGGCCGGTGGATTTTTCACCTTTTGAGGAAACGAAACAGGATGAGGGAAATAAACGATAGGAAGGAATACAGAGAGTACAGACCCGCGGCTTCCTTTAAAGCCACCGCTGGCTGATTTGTGGCGCAGATAACAATCAGGCCTTTTCTTGGGGGGGGGGGGGGGGGGGGGGGGGGGGGGGGGGCTAATTTCTTCAATTTCCATAAACCATCTGCCGAACGTCAGCGTGCCGCCCCTCGACTTCCAGAAATCGTTCAAACGTCCGCTCACGCGTTCAGCATTTAAAACGGCAAGCGAAAAAGAAAACAAAAAGCCATTTTGTAAGGTGTGCGTTCCTCTGCCAATCTGGCTCACGGACCAGTCGAGGATAGTTCTCCTGGCCGGGGAGCGGCAGGGCGAGGGGAGATTAGATGTGTTGAGAGCACTTTTAGCACCCTGGCATTAAGAGCCAAGGCCCATCCGTTCTGGGTGGGGTTTTCAACGCGGACAACGCTGCAGCATGGCCCACATCCAGCGCCACCTGTCTGTCCACCTGCCCGTCTATCTGCGTCTCGGGAGCAGACATTACCATCAGGGTGGGGGACGAGGCAGTGATTCTCCCCAAAAAGCTCAGGCTTGTCTCCCGCCCCCACCTCCACTGTAAATCTCCTCTTTCTTCAACCAAGCAGGGAGCAATAATTGGAAGCCCTGTGACCGGTAATGGAGGTGTGTGACCTCTGCAGGGGAAGACATCTCTCCCACACACACACATACACACACACACACACACACACACACACACACACACACACAGCCACCCCCCATCCCGAACCCAAAGCCTGTCTGTAGTGAGGATGGACACGATGCAGAGCACACGTACAGATGAGTGTGTGTGTATGTGTGTCGGTGTGTGTGTGTGTGTCGGGGGGGTTGGATTTATAATTGGACTAATTACCTCAGGGTGTCTTTTGAGTGAAATAATGGTGATGGAGTGAGAGTCCTGAC
This sequence comes from Pollachius pollachius, assembly GCF_949987615.1. Lineage (NCBI taxonomy): Eukaryota > Metazoa > Chordata > Actinopteri > Gadiformes > Gadidae > Pollachius > Pollachius pollachius. Next base: position 2,178,818 of record NC_136937.1, read on the forward strand.
CCCTCTGGTAAAGGAAAGCTCCCTCTACACAGAGGCCTTCAATACCTGAAGAGAAGGTGGACACAAAGAGAAGGATGCTGTCGGGGGAATAAAATAAACATGGGAGGAAGGTAGTTAATACGATTTTCTCTTCCTTTATACTTAATATGTTTTTTTCTCTGATTGCCCTAGTGGTTTGCGGGTCAGTCAAGCCGGGTTTGTATGGCTCTGTAGTGCAGTGTATAGATACTCACATACATACATTCATGTATACAGTACATACATACATACACATATATATATACATATATATTTGTTCTCATTCTACTAGTATTGGAGGGGAAGTTAAAGGAAACTGAGCAGTCCAGTTGTCCCATCCTATCTGCTTTGGTTCAAGGACAAAGCCCTTGATGCCACGTGATGTACGATAGTGGGTCCGGGAGAAGCAACGTCTTTAAACTAATCGATATCCGCAGGAGTAGTGTGGAAAGTCTGCCCATGCCACCAGGCTTCAGTGCGTTCCTTGGGGGACACGTGAACCCAAAAGACTGAGGGAGGGTCGAGGGCTGGTGGTGGCATGTGGGCTGTATATTCTGGAACGTAAAAAATCCTCCGTTAATCACTAAACTCGCCGATTACGATTTTGCGGGCAACGGCCATGAGTTTCATCAGAACGATTGCTGTGATGACATCCAATTCATCACCACAGGGACGATCAGTGAACACAGTAAACCCACGGTCGCGATCAGGGGCCAGGGCTTCGCGTCCGCGCTTTATAGACAATACAAATCACAACGTCAAGCTGTTCGCTGTCAGCGCCTTTAAGAGCCCTTTTTAATTTTTCCATCTCAACTTGTTATGATGATCCCCTTGAAATCGATGACAACATTTCAAACGGGGGCAGGCTGAGTTAGTGTGAGATCGATGTGATGTGCCCTCAAGACGTTTTTACATATCACTGCACAAATACACAATGCCCACCCATCCTAACACTGGGAGTCTGTGTGTCTGTGTGTGTTTCTGCTAACACATGTGAAGGTCACCCTATGCGATCGCTCATGCATTATGTGTGTTGACATCCATTTGCATCTGTATCCTATATTGTTCTGCATGGTCATTGCGTATGAGAAAGAGCAGCCAGTGTGTGCGTGTGCATCTGTGTTTGCATGTTCATGAGGGTGTGTGTGCGCGTGTGTTTGAGTCTGCGTGTGTGTTTGCATCTGTGTGGGTCTGGTTGTGTGTGTGCGTCTGCATCAGTGTGCTTCTGTGTGTGTGTGCATCTGTTGTGTGTGCATCTGTTGTGTGTGCATCTGTGTGTTACTTAGTGCATGTGTGTGCGTCTGTTTGTGTGTGTTAGTGTATGCATGTGCATGTGCGTGTGTGTCTGTGTTTATGTATACGTCTGTGTGTGTGTGCATCTGTTGTGTGTGCATCTGTGTGTGTGTGTGTGTGTGTGTTACTTAGTGCATGTGTGTGCGTCTGTTTGTGTGTGTTTCTATGTGCTTCTGTGTGTGTGTGCATCTGTGTGTGTGCATCTGTTGTGTGTGCATCTGTGTGTGTGTGTATGTGTGTGTGTGTGTTACTTAGTGCATGTGTGTGCGTCTGTTTGTGTGTGTTAGTGCATGCATGTGCGTGTGTGTCTGTGTTTATGTATGCGTCTGTGTGTGTGAGTGCATTTGCATGTGCGTGCGCGTGCACACGCACGAGCCTGGCTCCGGTTACACCGCCCAAACAGAAGTAATCCCAACAGCTCCACTTCCTTCCTGGTGAAGAGGGCGTTCGAGCATCATTAGTAACAGAACACCGTCGGCGAGAGAGCCATCCCGCTTTATTTATCTGCCTCCACTGACTCCTTCAAGGGAGTGAGAGAACGAGGCGGTGGAGAGGGGAGGAGAGGGGAGAGACGTAACGGCATTACAGCACTTTACTGCGGAACGCCGTTTCAAAGTGGAACGGAGGGAACGCCGAGAGAGGAACGCCTGCCGGACACGCGATAAGTCGGCGTTCCTGGTCCGTGCCCTAAGCCGCAGGAATAGCGAGCCGACCGGGAATGGTACAAGAACGAAGACCGTTGAAACGGTCTTCGTTCCTGGTTTGTCACGTTTCAAAAAGGTACTATAGCCAGTCGGTTCCCTGTTCCAGAAAGGTCAGCTGCCTCGCTGAGAGTGAAAGAGGGTTGGACTTAGAGTTGCCAGTTCTATTCCCACTGGTCAATTGTAATGAAAAAATAAATAATAATAAAGCTTTTCACGATACCGCAATAGGGAATTACGTAAGTGTTCAGGAAATGAGAAAAGCTTTTCCGGGAGAATTAAACCTTTTTTCTGGGAAGGAAAGTAGTAGATTATGAATCCTTGTGGGGAATAGCAAAGAGCCCAATGCAGTCCATTCTGCTCTGGCTCTCTGGGGTTTTTGTGTTCAACTGAAAAGTTGCATATTTTATTGCTTACTTTATTACATAATGACAGCAGCCATCGGCTGTGACTGTTTTTTGGATTGTGGAGTGCGGCGACAGAACACTTTTGAAGTTCTCCAAACACAGACACAACAAAAACAGCGAAAAGCAGATATTTATATCAAACAGTTGGCAAAATTAATGCAATATCTAAATTGTATCAAGAAGAAAATGATATCTCCTTAGAGGGTGTTTGATGTAGGAGATATTCAAGGAGAAGAGGAATTGACAATAAAATCACTCTTCTGAAGCCAATATAAATCTTTTAGGCTCGTTCCAGACACATAACACTGGCATTCTGTGGAATGTTTCATTTGACAATCCCAGTCTCGAATTTATACAAGATAAAAAAAAGAATCTAACGATTTTTCAAAATAATGTATCCAATTTATTTTGTCGGTCCTTGTGAGAAAACGGCATCCATTTTGTCTGCAAAGTGTGTACAACAAAAACCAACTAATCCAAAATGGACACCCTGCTCTTAGACGTTGACAGAGTGGTCGGCAGGGAGACACTCGACAGATCCCAGATCTGATTGTTTTATCTGCCGGCCTAATTAGTGGTCGGATTACAGTAAATGAATGCGGCCGGCCCAGTCACCTCTCTTATCGGGGGGGGGGATGTTGTCCGTGGCGAGGGGGTCCATGAGATGCTAATTCTAACACACCTATCCCCAGGCAGCACAAAGTCAACCGTATCTTTGTGGTTTGGTTCGTTTATATTTGAACCCAAACTTTCCCGGGATATAAACTACCTTAAAGAAGCAGGAGAAAGTCCCTGGAAAAAAAAAAGCATACTCACAAGAAAAAGATAGAAAGATAAACACTGCATTTGACTGGCGGTGGAAGCCAGCCGGGCCAACATCGACTGGCCGCCTCAGCCACCACAATTGATTTCTTTGCTTGCGCAACTATGCTATATTTACACTGAGACCGAGAGGAGATAGTGGGGGAGGGGGGCGAGGGAGAAGGGGGTAAGGGTGGAGGTTGGGTGGGGGTAAGGCCAAGGAAGGGGGGGGGGGGGGGTTGACCTTTAAAAGTTTTTCCAAAGAGAGACTGTGTGAGGCCGATCGCATCCCATCCAGGAAGTAAACAACACGGCACTGCCAATGCAGCAGCTGGCTAACCGCGGCGGCTAAATAACTTTTCACTTAGCGGCAGCCAAACACAACAAAGGATGATCAACGGGGGGGGGGGGGGGTGTGTGTGTGTGTGCGTGCGCGAGTGTGTGCGCACGAGGGTGATTTTCTTTCATTTGGCACCTTGGTCTCGCTCCGTAGCGGCGGGTGGCGGCGGCCGAGGCAGAGATCAGCGCGCTGACACTCGCTGAGTAATGGCCGGCCGCTCTGGACAGGAAACTCATAAAGCCCTCTCGTGGAGGGCCTCCATCCACCGTAACGAGGATTGATATCTCCCTCAAAGGAATACCAACTAAGGGCCCATTTCAGGCTCTGAGGAAGAGCGGGAGGAAGGAGGGGGAGGGAGTAGGTGGCTGCGATGAGCTGAGAGAGAGAGAGAGAGAGAGGGAGAGAGAGAGAGAGAGAGAGAGAGAGAGAAAGAGAGAGTGAGAAAGAGAGTGAGAGAGAGAGAGAGAGAGGGAAGAGGAGAGAGAGAGAGAGAGAGAGAGAGAGAGAGAGAGAGAGAAAGAGAGAGAGGGAAGACAGGGAGGGAAGAGGAGAGAGAGAGAGAGAGAGAGAAAAAGAAAGAGTGAGAAAGAGAGTGAGACAGAGAGAGAGAGAGAGAGAGAGAGAGAGAGAGAGAGAGAGAGAGAGAGAGAGAGAGAGAGAAAGAGAGTGAGAGTGAGAGTGAGAGAGAGAGAGAGAGGGGGGGGGGGGGGGAAATTGCTTCATTTCCACTGGGGAGCCAAAGAGCCAAGAGTCCTAAAATTGGATTGGATTGTAGACTTCTTATCTCTATTTTTGTTTGTTTGTGTTTCTTTTCTTTTTTGAACACCGGGGTGGGATGGGTAAACAGAAAGCTGCAGTGGCAGAACAGTAAATACAAACAATTATACTAAAAAGGGGGAGGAATGGCAAATTTGGAGACACCATGAAATGAAAATGGACTTTTTCCCACAAAGTGCGCCAAACAATAAAAAGTTGTTTATTGGGTTATTTAACATACCAGTATAAATAGAACTCCCCTTACAACGGCACACTCAGTATTTCAAACGTAATATCACACTACCAACGGATGAGCTGTTTTGGCCTTTTAACACAATTCAAGCTAACCTTTGTCATTGCCCCTCACTTTAAGGCCACTATGCCTTGTCTTGGCTGTCACGTCCATTGGGGCACAAAAAGCCCATAAAAAAGCATCAAATCACATTTTGCCCCGTGCTAATACTTTTTTTCATTTGAAACCGAGGCCAGATGAAAAGTGCATCCTGAATGCCTTTTGAAAACTTTTGCCTAACTGCACTTTGAAACTCCTGCCATGCTTTTAAGGGTAGATATCATAATGGGCAAAACTTTCCTATCTGCATCGCATGAATAATGTAGAATCCCAACCGCACCTAATAACGTGGAAAGCCAACTTCTTACTCAGCACCCATGACTGTGTATGATATATTTCTGTTGCTGAAATACCCTAAATGCTTGTGTTTCATCATGGAAAAGGCCATAGATTCATTTCGAAGGGAAAAACAAACAAAGTGTTGATCCATGTTTCACTCCGGATTAGTTTACTAATGCTACTTTCCCTAATCAACATCTTACTATTCAATTGATATATTGTCAAATACATTTATTCCTATTCTCCACCAGCATCACTTTCCACCCGAACAAACACGTTCCTATGCCACAATACATAAACATTAGAGCCGTATTTCTGAGGAGACTCATGAATTCAAACATGGGAGACAAGTTTCGCCGAAACACACTTTGTATACGAGACGCATTAACAGGACATTCACAAATCTGGCTGCTATTAGTGAGCAGATTGCAGAAAGCATTAATCTAGCCATTTCAGAAATTCGTCAAATTGATCGCCATGCTCCATGACATTTTTGCTTGTCAAAACAGCTTACAAAAAAAAGAAATGCAAACTATCACCCAAAGAAAAGTGGCGGAATGACACTAATCCTTGCTTTTAAAAATCGATGTTTTCTACACGTTCAACTTGTTGTTTACCCTCCGCGTCCCCCGGGGACGCTACATGTTCCAATTAGAGGCTCAACGAGGTGTGCCGCCGCAGACGATTGGCTGCTTGTAACAATTAGCAAAATGTCAAACCCCACCCCCACCCAACCGCTGCCCAAAAAGATGAATATTTGAATGATTTATAGCTCTGCTAAATAAATAAAGAAGGCACACAGAATGTTCCTAGCTGGGGAGCGGGGGCCGGGTTGGGGGGCTCGTTAGCATGGGGTACCTTGGTCATTATTCTAATTCCGTCTTTCCATTCAGCGTTATTAGTTCCATAATGCATGAGTGGGGGGGGAGAAAATAAGGCAACAGTTTACCGCTGTTAAATCTCACAGTGTGAAATGTCACAAAGCAGGGGACTGTTCCAGCAGAGAGAAAAAAAAACACATCCAGGAGGGGTTGTGGGGTGGGGGGGCTTTTAATTTGATAAGGGAGAGGAGCGAGCATCCCTAAAGTAAAAAAAAAGAAACCATACCAAAAGGAAGAACTAGCAATAAAATCAGACTTGGAGGGGTGGATGATAAGTCAAATCTATAAAGCTATCGTCACACAGGGACAGGCCTCAAGGGGCCAACATGCTGTGCTAGCGTGCATGTGGCTAACCATGGAAGATTCAGCTAACCATCGACGTCCTGTGGTCCGCCCAGAGCCCTCCAGCACCACAGTCCGAACCGTCAAAGTCTTGTGGTCTGCCCAGAGCCCTCCAGCTCTACGGTGCGAACCGTAGTCGTCCTGCTGTCTGCCGAGAGCCCTCCAGCGCCTCTCTACGAACCGTAGTCGTCCTGCTGTCTGCCGAGAGCCCTCCAGCGCCTCTCTACGAACCGTAGTCGTCCTGCTGTCTGCCCAGAGCCCTCAGCGCTTCGGTACGAACCGTAGCCCTCTCCACGGTGCAGCTCAGCACCCTGCCTCGCACTAGGAGCCACGCCCTAGTGGTTTATCAACGTGTGGACCGGGGACCATGAGTGGCTCACAGCAGGGGGCCCAGTGACTCATGGGAGGGCCACAACATAGGAATACGAATATGGAATATATACCGCACGTAATCGTTGATTGTTTATGATCTTATGATCTTAAGGACCACAATGGAAACATGCCTTTGGTCTTTATTTCGTTTTAATCCTTTTGACCACTTCTTGCTGATTGTTGTTCAATAAAGTTTTCAATCAATCAATCTCACGTTTCAATGTGTGGATTATTTTGATCATGGCTTGAGAAACGTTTGAGACCCCCTCCATACATGAGTTGACTCTAGTGGGTGCACCAGCAACCCAGGCTAGCTCCACTAGCTAGCTCCATTAGCTACACTGTCTTATTCAAGCTGTGAGACCGGCACCAGCTCAGCTACCGAAACTCTACACAACTCCAGTAGGCAGATCAGCCCCTCGGCTAGCTCCATTAGCTTTGCTCTGCCTGATCTGAGCTGTGACTTCAGAACCCTGGCTAGCTCCATTAGCCACACTCTGCCTGATTCAAGCTGTGAGCTCAATTCCCTAGCTAGCTCCATTAGCTACGCTCTGCCTGAATTGAGCTGCTAGATCAGAACCCTGGATAGCTCCACTACCGAAACCCTCTCAGACTTCAGGGGGCAGAGCAGACCCTCGGCTGGATGGGCAATTAGCCACCTGGCTAGCGCCATTAGCCACACTCTGCTTGTTTCCACAGTGGAGATTAGCATCCTGGCTAGCTCCACTTCTTACTCCTAGCTTCTAGCTGGGGTATTAGCACCCTGGTTAGCTCAACTTCTTACTCATAGCTTGTAGAGGTGGTATTAGCACCCTGGCTAGCTCCACTTCTTACTCCTAGCTTCTAGCTTGGGGATTAGTACCCTGGCTATCTCCACTTCTTGCTCCTAGCTTGTAGAGGGGGTATTAGAACCCTGGCTAGCTCCACTTCTTACTGCTAGCTTCTAGCTTGGGTATTAGCACGCTGGCTAGCTCCACTTCTTACTCCTAGCTTCTAGCAGTGATATTAGCCCCCTGGCTAGCTCAACTTCATACACCTAGCTGCTAGCTGGATTATTACCACCCTGGCTAGCTCCACTTCTTACTCCTAGCTTCTATCTTGGGATTAGCACCCAGGCTAGCTCCACTTCTTACTCCTAGCTGCTAGCTGGAGGATTAGCACCCTGGCTAGCTCCACTTCTTACTCCTAGCTTCTAGCTGGAGGATTAGCACCCTGGCTAGCTCCACATCCATCAGACTGCTGCTGGCATAATTGAAGCTCTGTGATTTCTCTTTTGTTTGTTCGGACCGAGCCATCGATCACACTGTGTCGGTCCCGGCGGCAGTGGAGAACCTTCCATCGAACGCTACGTCAACGTTTCCCTGGCGAATTAATAGGTTGAGCGAACACTCATTAGGCGCTAAGGCTCCATACTCTCATTAACAGCCAACCGGACCAGCTGCAGATACTGGACCTGACTGCGCCAGGAAGAGGTCAAGCAAGGCGATGTTTTGGAGAAGTGTTCCGGTGGAGCTAGCGAGTCACCGATGGAAATACCGAAAATGCCCGGGTAGAGCTAGTACCGTATAGGCTCAGGTCCTGAACGCCGCGACCCGGGTTCAAATCCTGCCCGTGGTCCTTTGCCGATGTCCTCCCCTCTATCTCCCATACCTCCCTCTCTGTCTCACTCTATAATAACACATATAAATGCAAAAAGAAACCAAAAAGAATTAAAGAAATACCGAAAGAGAAAGAACGAAAAAAAACAGACCATATGTCAGTATAATATGTAAACAACACACAATAACTTACTGTTTGGCATAAAATGTCGAACTCTAAGCATACAATTCAAAACGACCTCAAGTAAACTTTGTCTGGATTGCTGCAGGGCGAGTTTCTAGAGGGAGAGTAAATGAATCATCTTCATTAATGCAAATCTCCCCACTTTAAACCTTCTCCTCCGACCCAGACGGCTGAGTGTGTTGGGTTTAGAGGGCCGGGCACGAGGCTGGTGTGTGAGCAACTCATTGATCGGTCAGGAAGAGAGAACCTGTAGCAATGACATTTAGCAGGTTATCGAGCACCCGGCGTAAAAGTCAACAGCACGTCCATCCATCTTAGTTAGCAGCTCATGTTCCGGTCGTATGTTGTTAGTGGGGTGGGCGCTGGGTCAAGTGTACCGTACACACAGAAACACACACATACACGCACACACAGAAACAGACGCACACACACACACACACAGAAACAGACGCACACACACACACAGAAACAGACACACACACACACACACACACACACACACACAGGAACAGACACACACACACACAGGAACAGATGCACACACACAAACACACACACACACACACACACACACACACAGAAACAGACGCACACATACACACACACAGAAACAGACGCACACACACACACAGAAACAGACCTGCACACACACGCACACACACGCAGAAGCGCACACACACCAAACAGAAACAGACTCTCACAAACACACAGACACAGGCTCTCACACACGCACACACACATACACACACACACACACACACTCTCACACACACCGACACACCCACAGTCTCTCTCTCTCACACACAGACTCACACACAGAAACACACACAGAAACAGACGCAAACAAAAACTCACTCTCACACACACACACACACACACACACACAAACACACACACACACACACACACACACACAGGTGAATAGTCCTGGATGGGATGGGAGGTGTGTGTGTGTGTGGGGGGGGGGGGGGGGGGGGGTCATGCGGACAGACCACCTGCTGTCACCCCCCTACCCTGATTGTAATCCGGGGGTGTCGGTTAATAGAACCCCCCAGGGTCAGATCAGAGAGCCGCTGACAGACTGCAACTCAGCGTGGAACACACACACACACACACACACACTCACATAAAGACGCACACACGCAGAGGCACACACACAAGAGCACACGTTGATGCACACACACAAGCACACACAGATGCACAGATCCACACACTGACATATGCGCGCACACACAAACACACACACACACACACACCTGTACATTATATGACACAAAAGCATGATTCTCAGCTGTGCATCTCTCCACGTCCAGAGTCTGTACGTGTGTTTGTGTGTGTATGTGTGTGTGAGTCTGCGTGTTTGTTTTTGTGAGAGCATGTGTGTGTGTGTGTGAGAGTGTGTGTGTGTGTGTTTGTTTTTGTGAGAGCGTGTGTGTGTGTGTGTGTGTGTGTGTGTGTGTGTGTGTGTGTGTGTGTGAGTGTGTGTGAGAGTCTGTGTGTGTGTGTTTGTGTGTGTGTGTTTGTTTTTGTGAGAGCGTGTGTGTGAGTGTGTGTGAGAGTCTGTGTGTGTGTGTGTGCGCGTGTGCGTGCGTGCGTGCGTGCGTGCGTGCGTGCATCCCAGTCCGTGCGCTTCCATGATCTTCCAACACAGCTGAACACACCGAGCAGGTTTGTTGTTCCAAACGTTTCAGACGGCCAACGGTTTGGCCGTCTGAAACGTTAACGCGCGCCGGGGGGAGAAAACCGGAGGGAATGGGAATGCCCTTTTCTTTTCGCAGTCCCAGGATTGTGACGCCTGCTTCAAAGGTGAATTATTATGTTATTATTATTATTATGTCCTCCTTAATGAATCTCTGTATCACATGGGATGGTGTTAGCGTTGGCGGAAGGGAGAGGAATGAAAAACACATTTATTTATTTATTTATCAAAGTGAAATGAACGGCAACACAGGGTGTGTAGGGCCTTGTTGAGATCCCCCCAAAACACACACACACACACACACACACACACAAATAGAGATGATTGAGGTGTGTGTGTGTGTGTGTGTGTGTGTGTGTGTGTGCGTGAGTGTGTGTGCGTGTCAACATATTGCGTGTGTGTTCGCGCCCGTGTCACCTCATTAGTCTGATGGCATCCTCGCATTATCCCATTGTCACGGCGACGGCGGGATGGGGCGCGGCGCTCCCGTCGCCTCGGACACCGGGACCGTCGCCATTCATCATCGCCGCGGTGATCAGGGAGAGGCGGGAAAATTAATGATGATGAAAGTGCAAGATGTGGCAGAAAATCCCCCCCCTCCTCCTCCTCCTCCTCCTCCTCCTCCTCCTCCTCCACCTCCTCCTCCACCTCCTCCCCCTCTTCCTCTCCTCCTCCCCCTCTCCTCTCCTCCATCACCTCCTTCTCCCCCTCTTCCTCTCCTCCTCCCCCTCCTCCCCCCTTCCTCTCCTCCTCGTCCCCATCATTCTCCTCCATCACTTCCTTCTCCCCCTCTTCCTCTCCTCCTCCCCTCTTCCTCTCAATCACCTCCTCCCCCTCTCCTCTCCTCCCCCTCCTTCACCTCCTTCTCCCCCTCTTCCTCTCCTCCTCCCCCTCCTCCCCCCTTCCTCTCCTCCTCGTCCCCATCATTCTCCTCCATCACTTCCTTCTCCCCCTCTTCCTCTCCTCCTCCCCCTCTTCCTCTCAATCACCTCCTCCCCCTCTCCTCTCCTCCCCCTCCTTCTCCTCCATCACCTCCTTCTCCCCCTCTTCCTCTCCTCCTCCCCCTCTTCCTCTCCTTCTCCTCCCCATCCCCTCTCCCCTCTCCCTCTCCCTCTCCCTCTCCCTCTCCCTCTCCTCCTCCTCCTCCGCCCCCCCCCCCCCCCCCCCCCAGGCCCCTGGTGTGATTTACGATCCTAAAGATTACAAACAGCAATATGTTTCCCTCAGCCAGGCTGAGATACGGCTGTATGACCGCACTGATACATACATAACACATGTTTAAGGATAATCTCACAGATGCCGCTTAATAAAACAAACCACACACACACACACACACACACACACACACACACACACACACACACACACAAACACACACACACACCTGTATAGCTGGTACCTCCCTACAATGAAACCACAATTCCCTAGCCCTGAAAATGTAGGCTTTGCCTTCGATGCACACCTCTGTTTTGTTTTGCCTATTGCAGATGTTGCTTTGGTACCGTAGTCACTGAATTAGATCATTTGAATTGTCGGAAGGTCAATTTAGTTGAACACGCGGATTAAGACGTGAGAGGGTGAAATTCAATACAAGATGGCCGACTAAATGCTGCGTTGTTGGGACATTGCGCGATAACATATATATGGCCATCATCCCCCCTAAAATAGCACAGAATACAATCAAACACAACACCATATGGTCCAACTGAATTCAAAGTACCTCTGAGAAATTAGTTGGTATCAAAATCAACACACCAGATGCTAATGTAGCTATCACTGAGGGCTAGCCGGGATCTTTAATTTCTTTTCCGTGAGGGTGCGGAACAGAATAATCCAGCTAGCTCACAAATTCAGAACATGAACAAACAAGGGCGTTTCAAGATCTGAGTGAAATGATCAACACCTGGCAATGTGTACACTTCTGTTTCTGTTGCTGACAATTGGTGCTCGTTCCTAGAATGATTATAAAACCAATCAAACCAAAACAGGAATGGAGCAAACTGGCCGGACCTCAGCCAACCCCCCCTCCCTCCATGATCTATACATGGCTGTATTCATTATAGTTCTGGAATATACGGCAAGCCAATTAAAAACACTTTGCCCTGGTGCCCCCCAGAGTAATCATCCTCTGAGAAGCTAATGGCCTAGCGACTAGTTAGCGCTAACCCTCTCCACGACTCCGAAACACCCTCTCTGCCATCGAAATCAAAGTTAATTGCAAAAAATGAAAAAAACAAAATAAACACGTTGAAAAATAAAATATATATATTCGCGATTAAGTGCCCCGGGGAAAGGCAGGGATTAGGTGGAGGATCCCATTAACGCATAGAAAGAAATAATTCCACAATCGGCCGTCAAACCGAGGCGTCTGGTTGCGCGGTTCACCGGGCGGTCACTGCCGTCGCTCCGCAGGTACGGAGGGAGGAGCAGGCTGACGCATTCCCCTCTGGCGGGGACACAGAAACAGGCCATGAACTCACCCCATATAAATACAGACGTCGTCTCCATGTTGTCGGACTGTGACTGAGGTGACGCCGAACGCTATCTACGGCCGAGTAGTTTCACTTTTGCTTCACGCACGCACGCACACACACACACACACGCACACGCACACACACACACACCCCTCCAGATGTAGCCACGCATCAGAAGACATGACTTTACTTTGCTAAACGACGCACCGTTTCATATTTTATCAACTCCAAAAGGTTTGTTCCCTTTCTGGGGAAGTCGACTGAGTCGCCTTACAATAAACTCGAGTAAAGCTGACATTTTCAGCGTTCGGGCGGGGGGGATGAGGGGGAATAATCCATCTCTGTCAGTGTTTCTGAAAGCGGCTGACATTTGAAAAGCTCTGTCACTCCACTCTCAGATAGCGTTTGTTATGAGTACTGATCGCGGTGCGTCTCCGGACTTGGAGGACGCTCTGGCTGCCTTCCGCACTCTGAGTTTGGAACAGTCAACTTGTCCCCGGCCCTTTTTAATTATTCATAACCTGTGCACGCTTTGAAATCCACACGCATGTCATGCTCAGTTTATGCTTGGTTTCACAAGCCGCAGCACGTTAAGAGAAACACAACGTCCATGTGCATGAAATGTGAAACATTATTAAAGTTTGTCATTCAAGAGAGCGTTCACAGTCCATGACAATGTACATTTATCCTATAGTGTTCTGAAAATCCGTCCCTCATTTCTATCAATTTGTATGGATGGCGCAGGCTGCAAACGCACCTTCCTACATCAAAGCAGCACTCTCTCGGCTTGCCATTACGCCAACGCCGTTATCCACGGCAGCGGCTGAATTTAGATTAACGCTCAAGGCTGCGGACATGCTGGGAATCGAACTCCGTACCTCCCGTCTGGGCGTTGGGACACCTGAGCGGCTTCACCGCCTCTATGCACTTTTCTCACTTACTAAAGAGCAGCGAGATTGAAGAAAGTATCAACAACGTGAGAGGCTTATGAAACGCCCCAAGGCCAGGGAAGGGGCAGCGGTGCTTCTCCATCGCTCTTCTCTTAAAAGCCAATTGAATCGCGGCCTGGAGAGACTGAAGCCTTGAACTCTAATCCTGCCCAAACATCTCCCCCTTAATGTGTCTTATCAGGTAAATAAGCAAGACTATCTGACAAAGCCTGCCTTCTTCAGACTTTGCTCTTTCAGCGCATCGCTCGCCGGAACAGTCGTTACTTGCTTCCAGATGTACCATGATATTGGTCTGTTAATATATATATGAATATAGATACACACCACCACCTTTCTGGGTTATTTTACCGTGGTTCCAGTTGAAACACACAATCAGATCAATCCATTCCAACCGTAGCATCAATACGCACGCACGGCCAGACACACACACACACACACGCACACACACACACACAGCGCCCTGTCTCCCTAAGTTTCAGTTTATTATATGGTCTTCTTTTCACTAATTGAAAATACACAAACTGCTGACTGTTGTCTCAGAACAGTGCAGCTGTTCGTCTAAACTATTTCTTTATGCATAAAATAAAAGCTTCTTCCATCAGAAAGATCCCAGGGTTCCCCATGATAAATCCCAATAAAACAATTACATCAATTTGTAAGACCCCTCTTAAAACATTACGGCTTTGACAGACAGAATGAAAGCAGCTTTTTCTAGAGTGTAATGCAATGATTACACTAATAAATATTTAAATAGCTTGATCAAAATAAAGTATGCTTAAAACCCGAAAAGCCAACAGCGGTATCGGGGGGGACGCAGAATAATACGTTTACATTAAACATCCAAAATGGACACTAGTTCTTTATGAAGCAAGCATAGAAGTGACTGCTCTGCCACATTCATGCTCCATTAAAACAATTCAATCATATTCCTTCTTTCCACTGCACTACAAACATAAACTGATATGTATTATAATAAGACTGGAACGTTTTGAAGTACGAATTAGGTTTGCTGTTTCCGCATCAGTCTCTTTATTGGTTTCTGTAACTTTTTTAATGTGTAGGGTTTATTAAAAATCCTGCCTGAATGTTATCACCCCTCTACGCTGGTGACTGCCTCCCAATGCTGATGGAGATAAAGGTGATTGACATTTGGAGACATGGCACTGAGAGCCTAGCCCCACCAAGGTGACCCTACCTGGTCAGCCAGCCGTCCAGTAGAGGGCTGTGTGTGTGTGTGTGTGTGTGTTTGTTCGGGTGTGTGTATATATGTGTCTGTGTTCATGTGTGTTTGTGTGTGTGTGTATGTATGTGTTCGGGTGTGTGTGTGTGTGTGTTCGTGTGTGTTCGGGTGTGTGTGTGTGTGTGTGTGTGTTCGTGTGTGTGTTCGGGTGTGTGTGTGTGTGTTCGTGTGTGTTTGTGTGTGTTCGGGTGTGTGTGTGTGTGTGTGTTCGGGTGTGTGTGTTCGTATTTTCGTGTGTGTTCGGGTGTGTGTGTGTGTTCGTACATATGGGTGTGTGTGTGGTTCATTTGTGACTTTTATAGAGCGTGGCCCTGTGATGTCAGAGGGCCACCAGGTTCCGCTGGCCAGAGGCGTCACGCGATGTAGTCACGGCGACCGGAATGTTTGGTGTTTCCGTCGCCAACACTCTCCGTTAAATAAAGTAGTCAAAAATATAATGAGACCCAACCGAGCCCTCTTCGTTGTTACATCACTCTGAGATGTGCAATACTTGGTTTAATTTCACCTGCGCTGGGACCAAGCTGTGGTATCACCCCAGTGCGATGTCACATCGATGTGGACTTGGTTGGGTCCCATCAGACGCTTGACATGCATACTTTGTTTCAATTCACCTGGGCCCACCTCCAATTCATGGCAATAAACTCGAATAAAAATATGTGTGCCGAAATCTTCGCCATCTGGTGTTTGTTTATAGATTTATACGTATATCTTATACTCAATGGCAGGCACACACTGTTTCACACACACGTGTGCGAGCTCGCGCACACACAAACAACAGCAGGAAGGAATATGTTTTAGGCCCAACTCCAGATTCTTGACAAACTGACACAGACACACACACAAACACACACACTTCTCCGCAGCCCGGCCCATGTATTTATATTACCATATATATATATAGACATATACGGTTGTTGGTGGAGGTGTGGGCGAATGATTTAGCGTTAGTAGCAGGGGGCTCCCAACACGCTGGGATCAGCACTAATCTTAAGTTTGTAATTTGTGACAAGTACAGTAGGATGCTCCGTTTAATTTTGTTTGGCCGGGAGTTTCAATAACTCACATCTGATTAAAAGCTCTCTCTCTCTCTATCTCTCTGATAAACAGCATGGGCTTATTAAACAGGAAAATGTACTTACCTTGCTAATTAAATAGCACATCCCTCTTTTTTAAGAGGCAGTGGCAGCAGGACAATGGGTGGGGAGCGGCTGTACTTCATTAGAAAGTCCTTCTAGAAGGTTCTTCTTCTGTCCCTGTTTCCTGTACGTGTAGATCCCATGTAATGCTGAGGTTCGATTTAGTTCAGGGTGCAAATATCCCAACATGCTAATTAATAATTAGTAGAATGTCTAAGCAATAATAATAAGGTAATGTACATGCAACACACACAAACACACACACACAAAAGTATACAAACGATAAACAGACTTTTCTGATACACATTAATATTGCACAGACAGCTCGGCGGACTTCCATAACTCAATTACGACACGTCATGGAAGCCCTGTAAAACAAAAATCAAATTAAAAAGGTGATTTATGATCAAAACATTTCTCTTTCTTCCCGCTGCACAGACAGTCCCCACGAGTGACTTGCAGAAGCTTATCAAGGCAGCAGGACACGGAGCTGTAAATAAGTGTGATGAATAGCCTGGCGCTTTCTATTCGCCACTCTCACTGAACGTTGAACCACCTTTAAAAAACACACGCAATAATAGCTCTTTTTCAGTTGTTTCTATTGTTCCAAACCCAGACTCTCACTTTTCTCATGTTCTGCTTTCAACAATTGTGGCTGTCACACAATTCTCTTTCTCTCTCTCTCTCTCTCTCTCTCTCTCTCCATCCCACACTTTCTAAGTATTTCATTTAAACCCTAATCTCCCTCCAAATCACGAAAAAGGCCAGGGTAGAGGAAAGCGAGGAGATAACTTTGACATTAAGAATCGTCGCCGACGTTCTGGGTTTGATCGAGGCACACACCCTGCATAGTAATACTTAATTACTTCCAGAAGAACTCTGCATTATCTACGAATTGTCGCTGTGGAAGTCAGTCAAAATAAGTTCCCCCGGGGCTGGCTTTGTTTCCAATCAATACCTTTCTCCGCTTTCCCCGTCGCTACAAAACGTTGATATGTTTGTGGAATTGGAATGAGTTTGAAGTTTTAACTCCGAGCAATCAAGAGACTGATGGCCGCGGGCGGAGATGGGGACCATTATAGTCTAAAGCGATGTAGTGCTTCGTTTCCACTGAGCGGAACGGTTCCGTGCGGAGTGGGACAGCTCGGTTACGCTAAATCTGGCTGGCGTTTCCACCGCAGACAGTACCCTTATGTTGGGGCGGTGTTTAACCCGGATAGAAAGAGCCACTGGGAAATGGTAACATTAGGAAATGGTACAGCACGACTTCCACATTCCTAGAAGGAGATATGAGATGGCCTCAGGGTGTTTGGTGGTTTCAGAGTTGCTTAGAGATAGTGAAACAACGCTTTGATGGTAACCGTTGGTGCAGGGAGCACAAATGGGGAAACTTGAAACGCAGACTGCAGTTTTAGGTCGACGTTTGTCGACTGCATTTTTAGGCAATGCTAATGCTGCTAGCTAGCTGATTCTTTAAGTAAAGTACCCAAAAAAATGTTCAACACTTCAACAGCGAGAATGCGAGGACCCCGTTCAAAGCAAAGCAAGCCGCCCGTTTCCTCGACGAAGGCGGTTCGCGTCCCGCTCTCGAGATCAGGGGCTCTTAAACGACTCCCGGAGAAGACGCTTCACAAGCAGGGAAAACGCACACAAACACCAGCGCCGCACAACACCTGGAGGGCCGTTATCGCTCAGCCGTTACCTTGTCAACCGTGACGGAAGATCCCCGTATTGAATTGGCGGAACACCGAGAGAAATCTGATGCGGGGAGGGGGGACAGTGGGGGGGTTGGACGAGTGTTTGATTACGGTGACAGGAATGTGGTCTCCCGTATCCGGGAGGACCGTGGCAGATTGTCCTTTCCGTAAGGGGGCTAATTGTCACCTTTATTGTGATTGAACGGCTCAGGGTGTAGCGTCGGCATAGCAACAGGGGTTCCGTCGGGAATAAAGACACGACAAGCGGGATAATTTAGTAATTTATTTCAAAGTTTACAGAATAGGTTAGAAGTGGCTTAATGAGGTGTGTGTGTGTGTGTGTGTGTGTGTGTGTGTGTGTGTGTGTGTGTGTGTGTGTGTGCGCGTGTGTGTACACTATGGTATCTACGTCAACACGTCAAGGTAATGATGATACCGCTATCTGCTGAAATCGGGACAGAAGAAAAAAAAAGCAAATGGCGCGAGGTCGTTACCGTGGATACCCGGGGATCCGACTGCAGAGTTTACAAGTGGCGTGCGGAGCATCGAGGGAACAAATAACGGTGTGTGACAACACAAACGCTTCTCAACGGAGACGGGAAACTCAAGAGTTTCTAAAGTAGTAGCAGTAGTAGTAGTATTAGTAGTAGTATTAGTAGTATCAGTTGTAGTAGTAGTAGTATCAGTAGTAGTAGTAGCAGTAGTTGTAGTAGTATCAGTAGCAGTATTAGTAGTAGTACTATCAGTAGTAGTAGTATCAGTAGTAGTAGTAATAGTAGTTTCAGTAGTAGTATCAGTAGTAGTATCAGTAGTAGTAGTATCAGTATCAGTAGTAGTAGTAGTATCAGTAGTAGTAATAGTAGTATCAGTAGTAGTAGTATCAGTATCAGTAGTAGTAGTAGTATCAGTATCAGTAGTAGTAGTAGTAGTATCAGTATCAGTAGTAGTATCAGTATCAGTAGTAGTAGTATCAGTAGTAGTAGTAGTATCAGTAGTAGTATCAGTAGTAGTAGTAGTATCAGTAGTAGTAGTAGTATCAGTATCAATAGTAGTAGCAGTAGTAGTAGTATTAGTAGTAGTAGTAGTATCAGTATCAGTAGTAGTATCAGTAGTAGTATCAGTATCAGTAGTAGTATCAGTAGTAGTAGTAGTATCAGTATCAATAGTAGTAGCAGTAGTAGCAGTAGCAGTAGTAGTAGTAGTAGTAGTAGTAGTAGTAGCCTAAAGCCCCCACCCCTCTCTCCGGCCCGCGACATGAAGGTCTCTCAAACAGTGGACCCCGTCTCCCGCCGGCGGACACTCTCTCTTCCTCGTGGGTTTGAGAGAACATCGTGGCCCCCCCTTCCTAAGCCTCTCCTGGCTCTGAGTTGGATTCCCCCCCCCTGAGGTTTCGGAAGCCTTTGTGGAAGCCTCCGGAAGCAGGGGAATGATGCAATACTAAGGAGCAGGATTCAATAAGAGAGGCGTCCCGTTCAGTGATGGGAGTGGGGTTATTACAGCGATCGGGAAATAATAATGACGATATCCGCCGCAATACGCTGAGTCTGGTGAGCTCCTTCTGACACGCGGAACTCTTTCATTACAATTTCCGTCGTTGGTTGTGCAATGTGCCGGTAAAAGTAACTGTATTGCTCATATTATACATGTGTATGCTAGTGTTTGTGTGTGTTTTTTCAGTGCCCGGGCCGCGGACACCTGGATACCCAAGGTATCCAAGGTAAAATAACTTTTTTATTGAAGACTTTCTTTGCTCAGTTTGCTAAGGCATTTTTGTTCTTTCCACTCACTATGTGTATGTGTGCGATGACCCTATTTAACCCTATAGAATGATAAAAACAACAATATTTCGAACAAAAATCTTTGCTCAATAACCAGCATTCCTGAAGAGCTGTACGTCTGTAGAGTGCAAAGGCTTTTCAACAGGCATCAACTCAAATCAATTCCCTGTACTCACACCTCGACCCTGCGAAACGGAGGCCAGCCTGGTTGTTTTTGCCTGTACCTCGACCTCCACTGAAACAACTCAATGTTTCGCTCCACCAAATGTGATTCAAAGTACATTTCTTTTTTTATGTCAGGAATAATGATGCTGCAAATGAATAAAGGCAACGTGTGGCTGGGGTGGTGTTTGTGTGTGTCTCTCTCTCTTACATCAAAGACAGAGAATCTGTTGACTTTCCCTCGTTTTTGACCTCACACAAACAAATCTTTTTACTTCTAACGGAATGCGATTTAAAATGCAGAAGAAGAAGAAGACGTTTTTTTAAAGAGCACCTAGGAGAGATACATGGATCTCCTGTGCTGTGTTCCGATGGCCATACTTCCGTGAGTTCACAGTACGCTGATTTTAAGATGTCAGTGTTGTTCCAAATCTAATACTCCGTGGTGAACTAACCGGAAATTACGATCGCGACTTCCGCCGCGGCTCCTACCCCGCAATAAACATCCCGCTTTGAACGGTGAACTCTTTACGCATAGTAGCTATAAAAAGCTATAAAAGCTTTAAAAACTACGGAATGACTCCATTAATGCAGGCTATGTGGAAAATTCGCCTACGTTGGCTCAGCCTCTTCCGCTACGTAGCTAAGATGGCTGCCGTTGAGTACGAAAAGTGTACATCAATCCACACTCCGCGCTTTGACCGTTTTGAGTTTTGATTTGTAACCGGAAGGTTGCTGGGTCAATCCCCGGCTCCTCCTATCGAAGCGACGAGGTGTCCCTGAGCAAGACGCCTCACCCTGATGCTGTGGACTCCGCCGTCGGTGTGTAAGAGTGTGTATGAACTGTTATATGTAGCATTGGATAAAAACCTCTGCTAAATGCCCTAAAACGTTAAATGTAAATGGGTCGAGCTTTCAGAGTTGTTGTGGCATCTTATCCTAGCTGTCTCTGTTGCATACAGAGACACCTAGTGATTGTTAGTGTTTGACACTTGGTTCTATGAACATCTTTACTGTACCAACAGCGATATATTGTTGTTTCTCTTTCTCCAGACAAATGTTCTTATGTAAGTCGCTTTGGATAAAAGCCTCTACTAAATGCCCTAATGTAAATGTAAATGACTCTTTAATGGCACATGGGGCTGCAAAAGCCTTCACCAGGGAGACAGGTGGTGAACACATGTTTACCCTCCTCTGGGGGGGTTGAAATGAAGGGGAGTGGCCAAACACGAGCCAGACAGATGTTCTACGTTGATCATCCATAACGCACGCCAATATCCCTCCAACCATCCATCACTCAGCCAATAACCATCACCCTATATCCTCTGTAACAACAATCACCCGTTCATCTATCCAATACTCATCCAGCCTCCATTCACCCATCCATCACACTCCCATCATTCATCCATCTATCCAACATTCAGAGCGCTTTCCATCAGACTGAAATCTATCGTCTCTTTTCCGCTTTTATGGGTGTGGCGAATCAACAGAATCCACGTCGACAGGAGACAGACCGGTCCACTGGGAACACACCCATACATTTTAATACTTTTATTCAGATCTTAACTTACATGAGGAGACCACTGATCCGAACATTGAAGGAAGTATGTTACAGGTTTTAGTAAGGGCCTGGCCAAACATAGAAAGCTTTATGCCAATCGATTTTTATATGATTATGCCCATCGCAAACAGTAGTTTGATCACCTCAGTACTAAATCCACAACATTTACTTCCCTGCGTTATCGGCGGCAGCCACGTTGGCTTAGGGTAGTGAACACACACACACACACACACACACACACACACACACACACACACACACACACACACACACACACACACAGTATTGCTTTTAGTTTGGAAGTTGCTGTTGTAGGAGGTTGTGTGTGTTTATGGGAGCCAAACTCCCGGCAGAAGCCTCTGCTGGGAGCTCAGCTAATCTTTCTCTTGCGGTGAGAAAGACGCTCGCAGGGCAATGATTACTACTGGACAGTGAAGGAATACACTCAACAGATCAATACCGAGATGACCTCCTTCCTCCCTCTTGCACCCTTACACAATCGCCCCACACACACAACTACACACACACGCAAACACCCCTCCACACACATACGCACACTACCACACACATGCAAACACCCCTCCACACACATACGCACACTACCACACACATGCAAACACCCCCTCACACATACACACACCACTACACACACACACACACACGCGCGCGCGCGCCCACACAAATACACCCCCACCACACATATACAAACGCTAATAAACAAATATCCACACACACACACACAACCCACCCCCACACACACACACTCAACACAAACATCAACACACCCTCCTCACACACAACTCACCCACACCCCCCCTAACACAGACACACAAACTCCACAAGAACACCCCCACCCACACAAACACACACCAACACCCCCCCCCCACACACACACACACACACCTTCAAACACGTTTCACACAAACAACCCCACCCAGACTCCCTGCACCACCCACGTCCCTCCCTGTTGAAGCACTTCTCCACCAGCACAGCAGCCCTGAACACGACACCCAGCCCCATCACTTATTCATGCAAATCCTTTTTATTTAAACTTTTTTTATGTTTTGCTCCACTTGCCCAGTTTTCCCAAGCACCCCGCCTTATTTATTAACTGGGCTGTGAGCGTGTGCGTGTGTTTGTGTAAGCATGTGTGCGTTTGTGTGACCGCGCGTGAGTTGGCGCGCGTGCATTTGTGTCATAGCGCGTGTGCGTGTGTAAGCATGTTTGTGTGAGCATGCGTTTATGGCTGTGCGTGATTGTGCGTGCATGCGATTGTGTGATTGTGCGTGTCTGTTTGCGTGAGGGTGTGTGTGGGTCAGCGTGCTCGGTAAATATTGACGGTTGATCAGAGACCCGTTTCATCAGAGGTCCGAGGCCTGAGGCCAGCGGCATAGCCCTCCCTATGAGCCAGGGCGGACTGTCTGGGAGAGGTTTAACCATCCCGATCAGACAGATCAGATAATACGATACACCCCCCACCCCCAACTCCCTGGAGACAGGGGGGGCCCGCGGTCGAAGGCTAAAAAACGAACAACAAAAACAGCATCTGGAATGAGAGAGAGAGAGAGAGAGAGAGAGAGAGAGAGCTCTGTGTAGCGTGCGTGCGTAGCGTGACGATTGTCTGATCATGGGGGGGAGAGAGAGTAGTAGCAGCAGATCCTGCATCGCTACAGGAGGAACTGCTCTGCACTAATCCCACTGATCAGTGGACACTAATAATTGAGGTGGGAGGGTCGGAAATCAAAGTGGCACGTGATGGGACCCAGCAGAGCGTCGTGTCTATTCCGTCAGCTGGCAGCATTTCCCCCGGTGTAACCCCATCGCACCAGAGCGTGAAGCTCAGAGGGCCCGGAGATGAATAACAACACCCTTGACCCCCCACAATCCAAACGCCCCGAGGTACCTCCCCACACACACACACACACACACACACACACACACACACACACACACACACACACACACACACACACACACACACACACACACACACACACACACACACACACACACACACACACCCAGGGCCGCTCCAGGTTATCATTTGGAGGCCGGTAGGAGGGGGACGAGGGAGGAGATCTTGAATCGGTTGGCTCATCCATCAGCACAACCCCCCCCCCACGGGTAGGTAGACGTAGGCACCAGGCCAGGTAAGCCCCAGGCAGCCACTTCATAAGGGGAGGGAGGACATAAACACAAACATGATGTATTTCCCAAGAAACAGGCATCACAAACGCCTCCTCCTCCCAATGTACAGATACCTATGGGATCACATACACACACAAGCGATGAGCTCACACACGCGCACGCACACACGTACCCACACTCTAATGAGATTCTACACATGTCCGCGTGTACAGGCTACACACGCCAACATCTGCTGCATGACACACTCCCTCACACGCTCACTCCCTCCCTCGTTTAAACCAACACACGGCGCACTCACTTCCTCCCGCGCACTCTCTCAACGACTCACTAACTCACCCTCACTCGGGTTCATCGATAAGACACTCGATCACTCGCGCTCACTTCACTCGTTCACTCACTCACCCTGACACCTACACTCACTCAGTCAACCCCCGCATGCACCCACCCCCCCCCCCCCCCCCCCCCCCCCACACACTCCCATCCATCGGCGCTAGTGCTCATGGGTACCGTAGCGGCAGTAGCTCAGGAGGTACATAGAGCGGGTCGGCTGGTAACCTGAAGGTTGTAGGTTCGATCCCCGGCTCCTCCTAGTGTCGAGGTGTCCCTGAGCGAGACTCTGACTGTTCCCGACGAGCCGGCTGTCGCCCTGCGTGGCTGACTTCTCCGTGAATGTGTGCATGAATGGGTGAATGTCGCTTTGGATAAAAGCGTCGGCAAAATCCTACGTTTTTGGGTGCTCCCATAAGGCACTGCCCTGCACTCTACTGCCGACGCATCAAACCTGCCGCATGTTGGATAAACAGCTGCGATTGGCCCGACTCTGGGCCAGGTCTGCTGGAAATCTGTCTCAATTAACGGGAAGGGAGCCAGACACATATGCTGGAGAACCCCAAAAACATGAGCTTGCAGAATCCACCGCTTCCCAGGGAGACAACTTCCCCAAACGTGGTCGAATTAAGAAACGAGAACGAATTTCGACATTGGCGTACCGCAGGCAGAGAGAAGTTCTCCGGTAACTGTTTCGACCCGACTCTAAAGAAAAAACACGAAAAGAAAAAAAAATCACAACCCGGAACAACCCCTCAAAAAACACAACAAAAAACAGACGCACCTGAAGAGCTGAATGGCCCTTGGAGGCTTCCATCCAGGTGAAGCGGAGCCCTGAGTAACGGGGGCGGCCGACCTGGCAACCGGCCCCAGTTGCGTCTCCTGCGCTGCTGACGCGAGCGCTCTTACGGAGGGGCACGTGCCGACCGTAGAGCACCCGGCGGCGAGGTCCGACGGTCCGGACACACAACCTAACAAGCGTTCCCGCTGCTCTGGCGGGCGGGCGGGGGGGGCGGGGGGGGGGGGGGGGGGGATTATTTCTCCTCCTTCTGGACAATGGGAGCGTGGTGAGAAAAGAGAGGGTGGGAGGGGACGATAAGGAAGGAGAAGGGGCGGTGAATACTGAACAGCTCCGAAGTGGTGCAGAGCGGACGACAGCCTCTTATCGGCGCTTGGGGGTTGAGGAGGCGGTGGTGTGCCGGCGGTTCAAGTGCTTCCATGCGATTGGAGGAGGGCCAGTGAGGGGGATCATTAGCAAACCTCCCGTCTGCTGCGGCGGCGGAGAGTAATTAAACACCCACATCGACCGCGCTGGAACCCCGCGTTGGATTAAGTGTTTGTTTGCTGAGTGGCTCGCGATTGGTATCACATGTTGGGGCGGGGGGGGACTGCAAACAGTAGCTGCAGTGATCGGTTCAGCCACAGGGATTGCCGTCACCCGTGATTGGGTTTTAGCGTACGGTAACCCCTTCCGATAACCGAAAGAAAACCCGATAAAAACAATAAACCTGTGATAGCCCTGAGACTGTCTGTTGCTGGCGCTGGGATCTGAAGAGACATCAGGAGAGGAGAAACGTCCACAAAGGAGCCAGAAAACGAAGTGGCTGAAGCTGGCTAAATCATGAGGAGTCAAATAATGTCCGGTAATTGCTATGGGGATAAGCTTTGGCTCGGAGCTCATCAACTAAAGCTAACCGTTCTAATCAAGGCGGGAGACAGCGGCACGAGCAGCAGACTTCTCATAGACTTCCCATTAGTCATGCTAGCGCTACGCTAGGCGCAGACGACACGCTACGCCAAGCTTTACAGCATATGGCGTCCAGTTGGGGATTAAGGAGCACTTACTGTAAAGGTAAACACATAAAATTGGATCTAAATTAAAACACACATAACCGATATGGATTGGAATCAACGTTTGCGATGGGCGTCCACTTATTTCAAACATATAGAAAGTGACTCCTCTTAACCCAACGCCAATAGTTGGCAAGCAGAACCGAATGGACTTGTTCAGAGTTCAGAGTTCACCTAGACCCTGCATAGCCAACCCGTCACCCTCCTACTTATTGTATGTTGTTGAACTGGCACTTTATGTATGCACTTATTGTACGCCGTACTTTGTTAGTATTTAGTTGTATAGCATCTTATCCTATCTATCTTTGTTGTGCACGGGGAATGGGTTATCCTAGCCAATGTTAGTGCTTCATGACACTTGGTTCTATGAACATCCTTACCGTTAAATATTGTTTCACTTTCTTCTGATAAATGTACTTATAGTAAGTCACTTTGGATAAAAGCGTCTGCTAAATGCCCCAAATGTTAATGTTAATGAGGTTGAGTTTTAGGTTTTTGGTTCAAACCCTTTCAGTTTTGCTCAATCCCATTCATGACAAGGGCCATAACGAAGATACCAAACAAATCGGAACTAAAAGAATACAGGCCGTACCTACAAATTGTGCATCTAAAGTTAATACGTTTAAACCAGGGAATGTTTACAACATAAATAAACATTCCCTAGCAAAATGTGTTGGCTTATTTGCAAATACCCAGGGGTGTGGGGGGGGTGAGGTGTCTTGCAGACAGAAAGGAAGTTTAATATTCTGCCGCTTTATTCAGACATACTTCCCATTTGAGTAACGAATTCTAAAACCCCATAAATAAACCCAAATATTATGTTACCTAAACAGGCCGAGGTTTGATTTACAGCCAAACATAAATACTCTGACTAAACCGAACCCGGGGTCATCATAACATTCTCAAGGTTTTGCTCTGGTAAATATTCAATGCCATCAAACAAGCGTTGCAACACATTAGTAAATACAAGCCAGCGGTTTAGTGCTGGCGTTTACCTGAGACGCTCATTCCCTCCTGACCTTCCCATGAACCCCAGAGTTCTCCCAGATTGCTTTCCTCTCGATCACAGCTACCGGCAAAATCCGAATCTCAAAGCCACACGTAGGCAGGCTGCTTTCAGCTCCTGCGGTGAGCAGCCAGGTTATTAAATATTACGGCTTTGTCGAGGCCGGACTAAGTGTGTTCCTCTGTAGGGCTGCAGTGTACAATTTGGAACACAGCACGAGCTATTGGGGTGCGATGGGGGGGGTTGAGATATCATGCCATACGATACAGTGAGCCCATTCAATGACGGGGAATGGGACTGGAAGGACATTATGCAGTTGGTTTTAACTATGGTCTGGAGGTGGAGTGTGGCACTGGAATGACAATGAGCTGAGAATATAAATCAGGCAACTTGGCGGACAGTCTGCATGGAGGCAGATACACATAATAACGTGCCCAATAATAACTGTGACAGAGTTTTTTTTTATTTTGCTGAAAACTATCCAAACAGCAAACTTTTCTTTCTGGTTAGGAAGAAAAAGAAAGTTTTGCCTTGTTCTGTTTAATTAAATAAACGAGCTTTAGAAATCGCTGCCAAACGCGCCTCTACTAAGTTAGCTGTATTACATTTCATTCTGCTGCTTATTCTGCCTCGGTTTCCCCCCCCCCCCCCTCCACCAAATAAAACCTCATTTTTCATTATCATTATCACTATATAAGGAGTGTTGTGCATTTATCTCACGTGGGGCTCTCTGTGAGGGCATGCGGTCAGAGAGAGATGGTGCATTTCCACCGGCAGGTACGCATCGCACCCAGCACGCCTCAGCCCAGTAGTGAAGGTGCGGTTTGGCCCAGCTCA
This sequence comes from Pollachius pollachius, assembly GCF_949987615.1. Lineage (NCBI taxonomy): Eukaryota > Metazoa > Chordata > Actinopteri > Gadiformes > Gadidae > Pollachius > Pollachius pollachius. The sequence continues at coordinate 2,206,008 of NC_136937.1, forward strand.
GTTACGGCTCGCCTTTCCACCGCCGACAGTACCCTTATGGTAGGGCGGGGTTTAAGCCGGATGGCGATAGCCGCAGCAGCTACGGAAGTGACGTGTTCTAATAGCAGCCCGACACAGTGTAGCCTGCTATTAAATCCAAGGAATAAGAAGAACGCAATGAACAAAGAGCACCTTGTCCCCCCGTCGCAAGGAACTGACGATTCTATCGACCAAATCAACGGACGGAGTGCGTAGCTCAAACTTGCCGGCAACCCAACGGAGTAGTACTGCGAGACGAGTACGGCTCAATACGGGTCAGTCCGGATCACGCCCACTTTTTTTTGCCGTGGAAACTCGAACCGCACCTTTGCAGACTGCAACGACCGGCACCCTTCGGTGGAAATGTGCCAAGAGAGGCAGCGGCGTGAGTTGTGCTTCAACTCGGAGCGACGTCGGGGGACGGTGACTCCACACGCTGATCGAACGGTTCATTAGAACCAGTCAACTTAATAGATTGTTATTTCATCAAGATTGAAATAAAAGTCGTTTTAAAAAAAGAGGACTCGTTAGGAACTGCCCTGGGCAACGCGGGCTCAGCTTGAAACTCCTGGAAGTAACCATATATGGTAGGCTTCATTTGGATACGGGCGTGACCTCCGGGATGAAAAAACGAGCCAATCGGAGGACGGTATAGGTTGCAGGCCTATGTAATCGTGGTAATATAGTCATAATCACATAATCACAGCATACCTTGAGGTAATTTTATTTCAATCACACTGCCGCTTTGCAGCGAGGCTTTTGTTTACTTGTCGAGAAAAGCAGAGCTTTAAACAAATAGTGAAGTAATTGAAAGTGAGAAAATAAGAGACTGGGAAAATACGGAACAAAGCAATCAGGCACAGCACTTATCTTTAATACCACACTTATGTGCGCATGCAAACCCAAACTCATGTGCATCCACACATGCGCGCAAACACAACCACACACAGACACTCAGGCGCGCACACACCCACACACCTGGGCGGGCGCACACACACACACACACACACACACAAACACACTATCATTTTCATGAATACAAAAGCAAATGGGGATATCACCAGGTGCTGTTTCATACACTGGCCTCCAGATGAGATGTGTATTACTCTCGCCAAAATGCGACACCTCCTTCCCTCCGCGGCGACACCACGCGGCCTCCGAGCCCCTCGGTGTTCATACATATGGAATTATTCACCTCGGCTTTCTAATACTTCCCTTTTCTGCGAGGATGACTGGTGGTTAGAGCGGCTGTATTGTAATCATATCAGTGATACGCCGAAGCTACCGTCTTGGGCCATGGGCGACCACAACGCATGATTGAAAATTAGACTTTTCTTTAGCTAATTGGAGTTAGACGGTATAAATGTTTGCGGCCTCACGTTTCATGTTACCCCCCCACGATCGGACAATCGTCTCTCTACGCACGTACGCTACACAGAGCGCTCTCTCTCTCTCTCTCTCTCTCTCTCTCTCTCTCTCTCTCTCTCTCTCTCTCTCTCTCTCTCTCTCTCTCTCTCTCTCTCTCTCTCTCTCTCTCTCTCTCTCTCTCTCTCTCTCTCTCTCTCCACCCACCCTCAGAGGAGGTCAAACGTGTGGCAGACTGCTTTACGCTGCATGTCAAGATGTGTAGCACTAACCTATGCTGAGCAGAACATGTCACTGCAAACGGATGGAGAAGGTTTGTCAGGCTGTGAGTAACCCGCGAGGCATGTCCCTGAATATATTGCACTGTGTGTGTGTGTGTGTGTGTGTGTGTGTGTGTGTGTGTGTGTGTGTGTGGAAAGGAAGGTAGGAAGGACGTTTTTATAGTGGAATGTTTAAAAAAGGTTTGACTCTGATTTGAACTCCTATAATAAATAAATTTGAGACCTGTGACTTAAACATTTTTGGGGAGAACACGCACGCCACAACCCTTTGGACCAACAAAGTACCTACAGGAACTGTTGATGACGTAAAATAAAGCATATGTTGGCGTTCTTGCACGTTTATCGCGTTTATAGCCTACACTCAGATGTTGTCTACTCTTGCATGTGAGTGGCTTGAATAATAAAAATTAAAAAAATTCAGAGTATTCAAATTATTCTAAAGAGGTCTACTATCACTACAGCGTCGTACACTTACTCTTCTAAATATACAGCCAGTCCGTTTAATGTAGAGACTGACTGACTAACTTGTCTGATTAATCAGAAAAAGGAACGAATGTACAAAAAAACTATTTCACAGCTCCGACCTCACTAAATCTAGAGGATGAGGCTTTAGAAGTCCATTAATCCATCCGATGGAAAGTATTCAATAAAGGGACTGGTTCAAACTTAAATCTGACTATTCACCGCAAATAGTCTTCTTTAAAGGTCCTCCATTACAATTTTCTCTTCCCCTTAAAAAAGGCCCTTAACTTAAATACACTTCGTAGCTTGCTCTCTCTCTCTCTCTCTCTCTCTCTCTCTCTCTCTCTCTCTCTCTCTCTCTCTCTCTCTCTCTCTCTCTCTCTCTCTCTCTCTCTCTCTCTCTCTCTCTCTCTCTCTCTCTCTCCTCTCTCTCTCTCTCTCTCTCTCTCTCTCTCTCTCATCCTTGGCAGTGTGCCCGCAAACAAAACTCAGAGGCGTCTGTTCCCGAATAAACAAACAATTACCAAAAAAACCGAAAAAGCGTATTTACCACCACACCAGAACATTAGGTTCCAATGCACACACACTTCATTACCTCCCGCTGCCTGCGATGGTGAGCGAAGTCCCGGCTCCGCGACGGGGCAAGCCGGAGAATGTCCCACTAAGAGGGTCATTTGCGAGAGACATCCTCTGTTAAGTGTCAGTGAAGACCTCTGGAGAAGCTCTGTGAGGCTGGCCTCTCCGCCGATTGAAACTAGATGTTCAAGCGCAACCAAACCTCCCGGCCTAGTCTGAGACCGGTGAGCCCGGGGGGATGCAGGTGTGTGAATAAAGGGCATCCTCCATCATCCTGTTGCTCAGTGGTTCCCAATCGCTGGGTCGCGGTCGCTCCTGGGCAGCAAAATTATAAAAAATATATATATATTTTTTTTATATATAATATGTTAATATATTATTTTTTTGCGCAAAAACAGTATTATTAGAATTTTTTTGATAAAAAAATTATCAGAACTATAATATGTAAATGTACATATATCGAATTAATAATGTTTGGCTTTTACTTTTTTTTTGTAGGTTATGGTTGGGTTCCAAAATATATAGGTCAGCTGTAAGCCGCAAAAACTTTAAGAGCTATTGAAGTGGGCTTGGAACCCCTGCTCTAACCAGCATACATCCCTCCCTCTCGTTGAAGGGTCCCCCTCAGGGTATTGAGATCCTAATACCAGTGGTCTGTATCAATATAGATAGCTTGATAGCATTGGTTTATTTCATTTCTTTCAAACTTTCTCCATTGATTTCCATTTTCTCATGCCAGTGAAAAGAGATTTAGCAGTTGACTTGAATTAAAATAAGTGAATGCAGTTAAAGCATTAACTAAGTTATTTAACAGTTAACTAATGGCCTAGACTAGTAATAATTTGCTAATGATGTTTATGTTTACTAATGGTGTTCATGGTAACTAAAGGTATTGATTGATTGATTATTTAATAGGGATAGGGTTAACCCTCATTCCTTTGCTAATGATATAAATGAATGCATATTACAGCATTGACTTAATGTCATTAATTACTTTATATACCCTAATTGTAAAGTCTTACGGATTATATTCCATTAATACAAATAGCTTAAATAACTTGATGCAAATAGCTTAAGTGTATAGCACTAACAGCACCCCCATGAATTCAAAACAACCCATTCACACGGGATAAGTCATCGAACGATTCAGACAAACGTTCATGAAGTTTGGGCAGTGCAGCAGTCTGGCCGAGGGGTTAAGATAAGTAGAGGGAGCCTCAATCGCCTGCAATCAGGACAACTGCAGGCCACTTGGTACGTATACAGAAGTACAACATCCCCCCCCCCCCCCCCCCGTGCTCCATGTTTCAATTAAAAAGTGATTGCAGTTTGTTTGTTATGACTTGCGCCATTAATTTCACAGGTCTCCAGAGATGTCTGACTCCAGCTTGGTCATGTCATCGAATTACGCACCTCAGTGGAATGGTTAAGTGCAATGATTAAACAAAAGTCAGTCGACAAACAAACACGGACGCACACACACACACACACACACACACACACTGACTTGGTTAGAAAAGGTCTTAACACCGTCAGCAGAAATAAGTGGAGGCACTTTGTTCAACAAATTATTATTGCCCTAAGACGTTCCGTTTGGGGGCTAGTGTTGTGTGAAACATTTCCATAATGTAGACGGAGGTTTTAAGAATGGGATATTTGTTTTGAAAAAAGAAAATAATTAATAAGTAGCTTATGCAGACTGTAGATAATACAATTAAAGAGAAAGAAAAACGCTAATGACATAAAAGCCTAATAAAACGGGGCTTATGAACACGGTTAGCTGAGACTACTTAAGATAGACAGTCGTAACGACAGCTTGTTGTCATGGCAACATTGACACCCCACTGCCAACACAGCTCCTCCCCACAGCATGGCAACCTGTTGACGGTGTAGTGGTGGGAAAGCCTTCTGATTGACTGAGCGAGGGATGTAACCAGTAGAAACACGGAAACCAGAAGACTGAGCCAATGGCAGTAAAGCAATGGAGGACCAATTGATTCCAGTTAAGTAAAATACAGAGGAAGAAGAATTGTCCAGGCTTTAAGTCTTGAATGATCCACAGTCCAAAATCAATACAAACCCAATCCGATAACGATCCCTTACCACAACATTACCTTATCATCCAACGACAAAAAACACGATGAATATGGCCAATGACAGTCAACGCAAATATATGCGTTAGTGGTCTATATATTCCTGTCTAAACTCGGTGCACTTCAACTGCATATGGCCCCACTTGAAGGGAACGGTAGTTCAACACATTGTTAACCCTTCACGTTTATGCAGCAAAAAGCCCCTTTTCAGTGCTTTCATACAATGGAATGATCAGGATGAGTAAGGCTTGCAGTGATGAAAATGACCCATTTCTATACTACAAAGGACGACTGCTGCACTCCAAATGTCCACAGTTATTGAAATTGCAAGCCAGGTCCATTGTGTTGTATAATGTATAATAACGGTGAAATGATTATAAAAGTGTCTTTTATGATGAAGTTCTCGTGCCCTAGGTTATCGGATTCTGATTCTGGTTGGTGACACCGACTGATTGTACTCTCTCTTGTACCCTTTCTTTGCGTCGATCCGTTTCACCGTGCGTTGGTCTGAATTGAATAAGATTGGATTTGAATGAACCAAAATCATGAGGTCAACATTCAGAAAAACGAATCCTCTACTGACCACCTGGCACATACACTCTACATATTCATTAGACGAAAAAAAAGTCAAGTAAAGAGCAGTAGCCATGGACACAGTCATTAAAAAGAGTCAGCGATTTAAGTGATGGGGCAGACAGCAGAAAAACTTTTAGCGCTGACGCCAACAAAAAAAATAGAAAAAGTAGTTCCCCAGGCTTGGGTTCACAAACGGTTAGAGAGATCACAATTCTGCGAGACTTAGCACTCCAAACCCCTTGGCGCGACAGCCAGAGACGTGGAGCATAATTTAGCCCCCACTATATACCCCGGAGAAGGGATTGGGTGACATTAATACGGTAAATACACAGTTATATTTATAGGGCTTTTAAAGCAGACAGATCTCAACACAGCGGCCGCGCCTTTATTAAAATGTCCACGGCTACAATGATTGCATTTCCACCGGAAAGCAATAACCCACGTGTTATTGTTATTTCATTGACCGACCTTCCCTAGCCCCAGGAGGGGGGGGGGGGCACGTCTTTATTTATACAGTCCTTCTGAATGGTCCAAACTTCCTGAATGCTCCCAAATCGCTCCCAACCCGAATGTCCTGAACTTGCTCCAACTTATTTGACTTAATTTCTTTTCTCACGGCCAGTGAAGAAACTTTATGAGGATCAAACGGTCCTTGAGTGAGTCTTCAGTCCAGACGTCATCCTCAAAGGAAAATATCGGGAGAAAAAAATGAAACAAAAGGCCAACGAAAAAGGGATTTTTTTTCTTGACTTAAGTATTTGACCTTGCTGTTCAGCTACTGTGAAATCACTTCTTCAACGGCGCCCCCCCCCACACACACACACCTTTGACCCTGGGTGTTCTGCCCTGAGGTGTAAACTGGATCTCTGCTGTTTCTCAGGTCCCTCAGAATGAAGCCTTCCATAAGAGATGGCACCATGCATCGCCATTCTCCCTGGAGTTCACGTACATGACAACATGTGTAAACTGATTCCGGTTCAAACTAGATTATAAAAAGTTGCCACATAGGTGTCCCGACAACTTACAGTTCATGCTCAAATATCAAAATCCTCCCCTACGGATCAGCAATGTGGTATTACCTCCTTTAATAAAAAAATTGTTCAATTAGAATAAACTGATTATATATATATATATATATATATATATATATATATATGCAAGAAATTTGTGAGACAAGCTGTCTCTCAAAGCTGTTTCTCAAAGCTGGGGAAGACTTTGAGAAACATTTCACTTTGTGGCTTTGAAAGACCCTGAGATTCTTAACGATACAATTTCAGTTCTGACCGTTTGACCTACTTTAGTCATTATTCATCATAAGCGACCTCCAATTAAATGGTAAATGGAGTGCATTCGTACAGCGTTTTTCTAACCACTGGCCACTCAAATCGCTTTAGACTTATTCCCCGACATTCACCCACCAGCATCATACACACCAACGGTGGTGTCCACCACGCAGGGCGACAGCCAGCTCGTCGAGAGCAGTCAGGGTGAGGCGACCAGCTCAGGGACACTCGGCTAGGAGGAGCCGGGGATCGAACCAGCAACCTTCCGGTTGCCAGTCAACCCACTCCACCTCCTGAGCCACCACGCCCAGTTCATTCGGGGATATCTTTACGAAGCAGGTACGCGTTAAGTTATCTTACTCGGGTAGGTTGAGGGCACCGGGGATCGAACCCAGTACCTTTCAGGTGGGAGTCAGACACAGCTAGCACTAGGCTTTAAACACCCCTCCCTTTACAGCCCTTGTTAGGGTCCATCTGCTGCATGAGGAACCACCCCTCATTTTAATGCTACGCTCTGAGGCCTTTATAAATAAACATAAAGAGCGTTGGGCGATACACCACCTGGATCATTCAGGATTTACAACATTACAAGACGCATGCTCAGCGTTAGAAAAACCTCCCCCTCCTGGGGTTCAGTTTGTTCATGGCCTGGTGGACGAGGAGCCCGTGCGGACCGCAGAGTTCTGCCCCAGCTCTGCCGAGGGTTTTTCAGACTTGTCTGTTTGGAAGGAGGACAGCCTGACTTCAGGGAGAATAAAAGATGCATTGAACACGAAGACGTTTCTGGGCGGCTGCAGAAGTGTGAGAAATGCATTAGAAGGAGTGCAACACCGCAAGGAAAGCATTCAGGATATGTATTTCTCGTCTCAATTCTAGGAGAATTACGATATGATTCTGTGCTTTTTAGCGTCGCCGGGGTAGTTGTAGTCAATGTGCAGTCATGACTTTGGAAGAGAGTCCTTTTATTCAGACGTTTAGATTCGTGTCTCAATTACGATAAAAATACCGTCTCAGCCTAGCAAAGAAAGATAACATGCCGGCTTTCTGATTTTCACTATAATTTATACAAATTATAGAAGTTATATATTGTATTCATTGTGTGCTCTTCTTATGAAACAGCGTGTCACGTTTCTGTAGTGAAGAGCTCACTGATGTCTTGTTAGGGAGTCCCTGCTCTCTCTTTGTCTTTCCGTGATTTGATTTTTCCCTTTGCATTTTATAAAACATTTAAAATAAAACACCATTCATGAATTGTAGGGAAAATCATAAGTGAAAACAAATAATACAAAAACAATAAAAATACATGCATATAATTTACTAATCTTACTGATTATTAGTCATTTGGATGGATTGTTCAAAAGAAACTCAATTTATAATTCAGGGTGCTGAAGACTTAAGTCTTGGCATGGATCTTTTTAATGTGACCCCTGGACCTTGAACCCAGCTAACCCAGAATAATAACAGTTGAATTATGATTCACCTTATACAAATTAATACATCTAGATTGACTTCAGGGAAATGTAACGGTCTGGCGGTTTAATTAGGAAAACTAATTTCAACCGAACAGCCCAATTAAAGTATAAAAAATTATGTTTCGTACTTTTTGAAATCCTGAGTGGATTTGGTGGAATAGTTTGGGAAATAAGTCTGTCAGTGAAGTGTAATTTCATGTTGTCTTTGAAAAAACTAATTTGCAGCCCTTAATGAGTTACTCGTGACAAAGGGAACGAAGATCTTCTGTATGCAAATCCTGCATTTCATTTCATTTCCGGTGAGCAGTTGCAAAAAAACGGATTGAGACGATCCCATTGTCACAGCAGCACAACTATTCCACCTGTCTACCTACGTCTTCCATTTCTCCCCCCTCCCCTCCCATGCGGTCTCTCCTCCCCCCCCTGCCACAGTCTCCCCCCTCGGGCTGACATGAGGCGGTGGGGAGACTGCGTGAGAGAGTGGGGGGGGGGGGGGGGGGAGACTCTCTCACGCAGTCTCCCCTCCCTCTCTCCTGCAGTCTCTACCCTCCTCACGTAGGCCCGAGACCAAACAAAGGGAGACGCCGACATCACTTTAGGAGCCATCAGGCAGAAGCACGAGTGGACGGCAGGTTTGACGTGACAGACGGTGAACCGTATTCTGTCGGAGAGACGCGGGACGGATTAGATTTGCCCGTGCGTTGGCTGGGGTCTCGCTGGGGGCGTCCACAGGGGCCCCATCCTGCTGCCTCTTCTCATAACTTATTTTCTTCAGGATGACAACACCGACGTCCGCCAGAAGGGGAACACAAAACGAGGAGGTCTGATGCCTTCACTTTCAGGGGGAGAGAGAGAAAATACAGAAATAAGAGAATGAGAGAACAAGAGAGTGAAGAGAGAGAACAAGACAGAGTGTAGAGAGAGAACAAGACAGAGTGTAGAGAGAGAGAGAGAGACTTTAGTTAGAAAACTTTAAAAGTCCCATAGAGGACTTTTAAAGGTATTGTAGGTACAATTTCAGAGCGATTATTATTATTATTATTTATTTTTTTTATGCTTTTATTAGAGAGAGATAGAGAGGAAGGTATGGGAGGTAGAGGGGAGGACATTTGCAAATGAACAGGGGCAGGATTCAAACCCGGGTGGCTGCGTTCAGGACTGAGCCGACATGGTACGCGCTCTACGCATTGAGCCGCCCTGCATGAGCACATTTGTTGGAAACGCCATAGCCAGAGTGTAGAGAGTGAGTGTGAGAGTGAGAGAGGGAATAAGAGAGCGAGAGAGACACACACACACAGACAGACAGACAGAGATAAACTCTGAGTGGGCCCACAGAGTTGGTCACTCTGGGGAGTGCAGCATTATTGTGACGCTGAGCCAAAGACAGGGCCCTCCGTCACCACCCTATCAAGCCTTCCTGTGTGTAAGACAGAATGGGTATAAAGAGTGGGGTGGCAAGGTGGGACGGTCAGGGGTCGCCAGAAGGAACTAGGTTCCATACGACCGTCCATGAGAAGCACTCCACTCCCCAGTTGTGTTCGTATCTGAATCACATATTCACACTCACGAAAAAAGAAATACATCTCATAGAATGCTATGAGATGTATTTGTACTATACAGTAAAATTTCTTGACATGATCAATGGCTACAAATTAATGAAGGAAATTATATTTATGTAAACCCGAAAAGGAACAAGGAAGGGGGAGACTAATTTCCAGTAATTTGCCGATGTTTAGAAGAAAACGAAAAAAGGAAATGGCATGATAACGCATAATAAATGTTGGCAGCGCCATTTCCAGCTGTGTGATTCAAAGTTTAATTAATCAGTTAATAATTACGCGTTGTATGCGGTCATTAAATATTCATACGTTTCGATACTTGCCTGGAGACGTTCAGAAACATGTTTTGACCAACATAAAGAAACCGTTCTTTGAAGTGCTTCAACATTCCCAAAGGGATTTAAAAAACAACACACTTAATTCTCTTTTCTAATCATAGATTATTTGTTCCTTAAACGATCAATGAAATGGCAGTAGTAAAGCATACATTGGGTATATTGAAGTTGACGTCACACCAGTGCTGTGCAATTCATCTAATTTTGATAGTATATTTGGAAGTGTATTTTTTTTTCTTTTTTCAAAATAATCGTGATCATGATATTTTCCATAATCTAGAAGTCCTTCGTCACACCGTGTTGAACACTATGGCGAAGGCGCCACGTTTAGAGGTCACTGCCTTTGTTGGTCTGTTGGTTCTCCCTCACAAAATGGCGCCCGGTATGACCCAGTCTCCCATTCCCGATACAAATTGGCCTAGTTGGGTTCAGTGAATAAAGATGTTTACGTTATGGCACAAGTCAGAAACGGTTACATTTACGTTTCCGTGAGACTATGCTCAGAGCCTCTGGGCAATAGCTAACAGAGAGAAATGTAAGCAAGCATCTAATGGGAAACCATTGCCTTGACCTACCCAGGAGATTTTTTCAACTCGCAAGGGAAATATAACCAATCAGGAGGCTTGTTCTAGAAATAAACACCTCTACACCAACGGCCGAGAAAGCAATTTCAATTCGTACCACCAGGCTTTTTCCAATCACAAATTTGACGTGCGGTCACATGCTGCCCACATGTACAGGGAGATAGTGGTGGAAGTTATGTACTTATGTGCTCAGGAAAACACAATCAAGTGAGTAAATACAGCTGTTTTTGGTCTGATTGGACTCTGGTGTTGAAGTTGACTGCATTGAAAAACACGGTTGAATGCCAGATGAGGCCAAAAATCGACTTGCCATCTTGACTCCGTACCTCAGCGGAGGTTCTGTGAACGAACATGAATTTCATCTGTTGATCAATAGTTGGATCTTTTTCCCCTCCTCGCATGCCCATGTCACACGCTCTCAAAATGTACAGCGCATCCGTCAGGAATTAATGGGCTTGTGATAAACCAGTGTCGATGCAAACACAACAGAAACGTGAATGAACCACACACGTTCATTTCACAGTAGGTCGGAGAAAATGTGATTTATTGACACGTGGAAACGACTGAGAAAACGACTCCTCTCCGCCGTGTGCGGAGCGCGCCTAATGATTTGTGTTTAATTTGTGTAGTGTGTTCAAGGGAGTGGAACGCGCTGCAGACACACAACTAACTGAGTGTCTCGTTTGGGTCGGGGCTGCCTGACGACACCGTTTACAGCCCGCAGCGTCGGGAGAGACATCTACAGGAAACTGTTTGTTTTATTGGCATGTGCCCGCCTGATTTTCTCAATCTTCTTTTTTGTGAAGGTAAGGGGGAGAGGAAGGCACGCTGACATAGTGAAGAGGAGACAATTTTTTTTTTTATAGAAAATGGAAAATCAAACTTCTTCTCCTTCTCGGCCATGTTGTTCTGCTTCCCATTCGTTCAAACTTTAAAAAGATGTCTGGATTTGTTCGCTGTCTTTCTCTGGGTGATTCCTCAAACTAACGAGGTTCAGGACGATCTTGGCCTGATTTTGTTGCTCTTAAGAGTCCTACATGGATTACCTGGTTAGGTTTAATCTATCCGTGGCATGGCAGTGACCAACATTCAACAGTGTGTTGTAGGCAGAGCACCAACACATACACCGTTTAACAACAGTTTACAACATCTTAAGATATGAAACATTGACAATTTGAATACATGCTGGTGTCCGTTTCTTGAAAAACACTTTCCTAAGCAGATACAGAAATGTCCATTTGAACATTTGATTGATTAACCGTGGCTTTATATTCACTAACATTGCATCCCAAGGATAAAATAAACCTGGTGTACGGGAGACCCAGAGAGGACAAACCAAGCAAACATGCAGACTTTATGTGGTCCTTCTTTGTCCTCTTCAAAAACCCTTCATTAATATTTCAGGTTTTGCTGAACATTCAAAGAATGAAGAACTATGAGGTAATTGTATATATCTTTTAGCATAAAAATTAAGGACCTCCGTTCTGGCCAATCCCAAAGCCTATCGGGTAATAACTGTGGACCTCGAGAGAGAGGCAGTCTCTGTAATTGGAAAACCAAATCTTATCATGGTGAAATACTTTCTTTTCTTTCTTTTATTGAGCCAACTCTTATTTTTTTAATCGCCATAAAAACAAGAGTCATTGAAAGTCCTAAAACAGCCTTGCACAGTGTCCAGGAGAATCATTTCTGATAATGATTTAATCATCAGCCCAAGCCTTTGTTCAGTCTAATTGTCATTATTCTTTGTCCTTCTGTTTCCCAACCAAACAATCATTTTCTTTTACTTTCAGTGTCAGAATGTTAAGTTCCAAATGACATTCTGACACACAAAAGTGAACTTGCTTTTCCTTTGTTAAATAAAGTCGAGTTTGGTTAGGAGGCAAATGCTAGCCACAAGGGGAGGGACAAAATGGTGGTGGACTCGTTCATGAAGTTCCATAAATCTACGTGTTCAGAAACCTCCATCTCTTGGCGTTGTTGTATTTTCTTCATTGGTGCACGTTAGGCCTGACCAGTGTGTTGATGAACGGGCTCACATCCTACTCTGTATTCTTTGTAGATGTTTATTCATCTGTTTGATTAATTCTCATGTGGAATGGGATGGCACACTTTCAAAGCTTTGGTACATTACAGCCAAAATAACCAACCATGTTTTCTGTTGCGGTACAAACAGCTTTAATAATCACGCTTTTTGTGAAGCTGTCACAAAATGTATGTATGTTTATCTTTCTTTCAAGGCATAGTTAGCAATAAAATAAAACTCACTGACTGCGGTATTTTAAGTTGCCAACCAGCATGCAAAAGATGTTGTCGTTTGTTTGTTGTTTCCAGCGCTTTCAACAGTGCATACAAAGGGATACCAGTAACAGCAATAAAAAACGCGGTGCCCAGCTCTAATCTGGAGTTATATCCCCCGTCCCAAATCGCCCCGAGCTGTTTGGAAGAAGAACCGGCAAGGCCAGCAGGGAGATCAGATACACAGCCGCTAGTAAACACACGGTGCATTAGGAAGGCAATACGGCCAGGATTAAACAAGGCCGGCCGACGTTTGAGCAGAGCCAATTAGGCAGGGGCCTGATTAATCGATGATCGATCATTGATTGTTTAAGAATTTTGTCGATCACGTGATATTTTTTTATCGATCAAAAGTAGGTCGTGTTGCATAGTGTGAGAGCAGCCAAGCCGTTGAATGTTTAATACAGATTTTGTCTTTTTGAATTGTTTCCCGTGTTTAAGAGCGCATTGTTCGGCTTTTACAAGCGCCGCATAGGACTATAGCCTATAAGCCCTATACGGACCTCCATTTCAAGGACCTGCCCCGCCCACCAGAGACGTCATCCTCTAATTGGCTATTGTAGAAAGCGTTGGCCCACTCAGGATCGACCCAGCGTATTTAACACCGGTTTAACGCGGTGATTGGTCACGTGGACCAGTTCCGATGCACCGCAATTTAAACAAGAAGAAAACAATGTTAATTTTTGGGACGGGTTGGATTTCTGAGCGTTCTGCTTCCCACCCCCGCCCCCCTGTCCAAACAGACGTCCCGGAGGAACCCCTCCAGTCCATACTCTTGTTTAAAAGTCGTCAAAGCTGCTGTCCGCTGATCACTGTTCATTGATGAACCCAAAATCAATACAAACTTTAACAAACGACCAACAATCTGTCCCCGGAGGGTCGGGGGGGTGGGGAGGATCTAGTGAAAGTGTCCTCACTTAATATTCAGGCCTTCACCAGCAGACCTCTGTGATAGATGATGACTGTCGAAAGGTACAAGAGCAATACCCTCTCCTGGGATATTTCGACCTCTTCCTCCCTTTCTCCCCCTCTCCCTTTCTCCCCCTCTCTCAGAGAACGCAGGAAAGCTATAATTGGATACCCCTCAACTCGTAATGGAGGTTTCCGACCTTAAAAACCCACTGAAGCGACCGACTCTTCCAGCGCGACAGTCTCCGTCTGGGCTTTTTGTTTCATTAATGCGTTGATTCCACCAGGCGTCGACCAGGGATACGGCTCAGCTCCAATAAAGGTTTGGGAATCACGGATCAATCCATTAAGATGTCTGTAGATAGAGGAAAGAGCGATGATGTACTCTCCTTGCATATCCTGTAACAGCCTATGAACCGGCAGCAAGGCGATACATCACGTTCCGCGACATTATCCAAGAAGTTTTATAGCCCGGAAAACCGGGAAAGACGTTTTCATGTGGAGTTTCTGGTCGTGCCCGGCTTCCTCGCACCTTCAGCCTAACCCCTGGCTCCCCTGCCTCTCCTTGGTCTAATTCAATCAGCCAATAGCAGTGATCTACGGAGTGGGCCCCGCCCCAGGGGACACAGCCCCTTCTGTCTCGTCTGATGAACTTATTTAGAGCCCATCGCTAACTCGCGCCGGGGCTAATTTGTGACTTGTCCGTTTTTTCCCGGAGGAGTGCGGCGGAGACAACGATCGCACGCAGTCTTTCAGGTTACAAAGCGGCAGTGGCTCAGGAGGTGGAGCGGGTTGGCTGGTAACCTGAAGGTTGCTAGTTCGATCCCCGGCGCATCCTAGCCGAGTGTCGAGGTGTCCTTGAGCGAAACGCCTCAACCTGACTGCTCCCGACGAGCTGGCTGTCGCCTTGCGTCGTTGACTCCGCCGTCGGTGTGTGATTGTGTGAATGAATGGCTGTAAAGGCTTAGTTATGGTACCACCGCAACACCTGGGGGTTTAATGACCCATTAAGTCCTTGCGGCCCCTCCTTGCGTCCCCCGCGAGGGCCTGACGTGCGCCTATCGCATGCGCTGTGATTGGTCCGCTCGCTTAAACCCGACGCAGGTCCAAAACCGGTTCACGACTGCTTCGAAGTGTCCGCGTGGTCATTACGTTGCGTTGACGTGGAACCATAATTGAGCCTTAAGTCGCTTTGGATAAAAGCGTCAGCAAGATCTCCTAAATGCAAATGTGCACAGGCCCGGTGGTCCGACCGTCTCCGTGTGTTCGGGTCGGGGAGAGGACAGGGCCAGGATCCACCGAGATCAACGCATCATGGAGGGAAACAGGTCAGGGCTACCAGCCGGCTCACATGCCATGTCTGTGTCGCCAGTGGGCCGTTTTGATGTTAATGGTGGATATTCCTGACCGCTATCGCGTTCCCATCGATTACTGAATGAAGTATTTCCTTTTGAAGAACTTTAATGTTTGCCCTTGAGGATACAATATCATGTACTGTAATATCAATATCATCAAACAATATCATGCTCCCTGTTATTCTTCTGTTCCACTCATAAAAACAGCGCTTAACTTTTCTAGATAAAATGGGCATTTTAACATTCAGGCTCCATAGTTTAGACACTAAACAAAACATTTTCTTTTCCTTTTCCAACAATAAAATCAAAGTGTTGCAGTCGTCTTTTGTCACCGGCGATGAAAAAATACCGAGCCACGGTCTGTATTTTAAAAGGGCTTCAACAAATCAAAGTGAAAGTGGTAAAAAAATAATCAGCCAAAAGAAAACAAAAGAAAGACACCGAAAGGGAGGAGGGGGGGGGAGTTGACGGTAAGGACTCTGGGCACTCCGCAGAGGGGGGAGTCAGATGGCTTGGCTTGGGGGTTGACCTCCACAACGCCTTGTCACATCCCATAACGTACAAACAATTATCCCCGCCGAACAAGGTCTGGCTCGGGGGGGGGGAGGGGGGGGCACATCTGGTTGAACCGTCTCCCTTGGGTGCTGTGTTGTTATTTGATTACATGGCTAGAAAGGACCGTGAATAAAGAGCTACCCACCCCCCATCCCCTGTCACTGCAGTGAGTCACCCCCTCCACCCACCAGACCTAATCAGAAAGTGTGTTATTGAAGGAGAGCACTCCCTACGGGGGCAATTACACAGGCGCACACACAGACACACTTTCATTTTGTGTGCGACCACGGCATCTCGTACAGGGAAACCCGTGGCTGTCACACAAAAGGTTCCCACTCTTGAGAGACAAAATGGCGGATCAGAGTGGCGGTTTAGAATTGAAAGGGTTTTAAGTATGGCGTGTTTATTTATGGTCAACTTTGGAAAGTATTTGGTAATTCTTGAACTCTCAGATCCCAGACAGTGAGGTAGGCCTCATTGTCTACAAGTCCTAACAAACAAAATGCAAATGGACCAATTATTTAAAATTGGGCATGAATAACTTTTTTTTTTGCGTTGAATGTATTTGCTTTTGTTTGGTACACGCTATTTATCTGTTTTTCTGACGGCTACTTGTTGCGTTTGTTTCTGCAATTATCAGAAAAGGCAGACGTAGACTCCCTCTCGTCTGACTCCTGTTGCCTCCACAACGCCTCCTCCCTCTCGTCTGACCCCTGTTGCCTCCACAACGCCTCCTCCCTCACGGTTGCCGACAAACCCCAGAATAATCACACACACTCTCGACTGTAGTCGCAAATTAAACAAAAAAGGAGTTTTACGAATCAAAACGCTTCGATATGAAAACTGCTTGGGGAAAAAGAAAAACGAGCAATTCCTCCACCTCATCGTTCCCCTACTCATCTCTTTAATTGAACACGTCGGATTTGATTAGAACTCGACATGAACTAATGAGTAAAACATGAAAATGGTGAGGGCTTAATTTCCCATTCGTCAGTCTAATTCCGTATCTACAATATCAGCATCCGGTTTCCTTTGGACGGCCGCCCGTTTTAATTGAAATGCAACCGTCTTATAATCCATGAGGCGACTCGGGTGGCAGAGACTCTCAATCGCACACGTATGATTTCCCGTTGATTATGGATATGACGTTCAACTACTACTAGACTCTGTTCAGCGGCCTGCTGATCCAGAGGCAGGCGGACTCATTGGTTAGAGTAAGGGTTAGCATCCTCACATACCCTTGACTAAATGAACTGCATTTATATGGACTGCATTTATATAGTGCTTTTATTCAAAGCGCTATACAATATTGCCTGACGTTCACCTATTCTTGCACACATAACATAACACTCATCGGTTATCATCCCACAGCCCCACATATCCCTGACCACTTCAAACTACCTCAGACCACCTCAGACCGCTTTAAATAGCCTAGACTGCTTAAAACCGCTTCAAACCACCTCAGACCGCTTTAAATAGCTTCAGACCACTTAGACTGCCTAAAACCACTTCCAACTGCTTAACAGCACTTGAAAACACTTCACAACCACCGCAGACTGCCTAATCTGCTTCAAACCGCTTCAAAATTATTCAAAACCATTTCAAACCTCCATACTGATTTTGATCAGACGCTGATGAAAAAACGTTTGCTTGCGTCTCCCATTGTCTGTGATAAACCCGGTTAGGAACACACACACACACGCACACACATAGACAGAGGCTAATGTTTGCACACACACAAACACAGAGGATGTTTGCACACACACAGGATAATGTTTACACACACACACACACTCACACAGGATAATGTACACACACACGCACACAAACACACACACACACACACACACACACACACACACAGCGTAAGTTCACAAGGGTGGGATGTTTTGAAATTGCCCGACACTGTTTGTTATGATTGGATAATGTCGGATCTATCCTTTGAGCCAACAATGTGTTTTACAATCTGTGTTCTTCATCTAAGAAGCAGCTGATTGAATAATGGCCCTCATCTCGGCTGGAGCAGGCCTGTTGATACCACCTTAGATCTCCCACAGAGACATCATGCGTCCCCAGACACCACCACTACACTGGTTTTAAGGCAATGAACCGACGAGAGGGTGCATACTCCGACAACCCCTCCCCCCCGCACTTCACACTCATCCAAACCCACCAAGACAATGACGATCAATCGACGGCATTCCCCTCATTCAACACAGGGGTTTTTTTCTTAAATCCGAATTGGATACACAAGAAAAAAAAAAAAATACTAATATCACTGGCAACCCCGGGCGACACGGAATGATAATAAGCTTCCGGTCTCATTGAAACGCGAGACACGCAGCGAATAAACAGCCGCCAACAAAGGCCACAGCCTCCCTGCACGGCAAAACAGAAAGAGTGCACAAAGAGAATCAGGGGAGGCATCGATTTCTTAGGTTTAAAAGCTCCGGCTCCCAGAAAGCTGGGTCCGGCCACAGCCGTGGCGGTCCGTGTGTGTATTGTTGTCGTATTTTCTCTGGGTTTTGAAGGGTGTTCTTTATAGATCACGACAGCAGGGCTTTGAGGTTGAAAGGGAATTGATGGCTGGATTGAGCCCTGTTCATCTGGGAGGAGGATTCGGGATTAGAGGGTTTACCGGGAGTCAAAAGGGCGTCTGGGACGATCAACGTTGCGGCTTCGGTTGAATGGGACGCGAGTCGTTTTGGTGGGGGTCCACCGATGGCCCCGGTGAGGTGCTTGGATCCATAAGAGGCAGGGATAGCATCACACAATACGTTTTTGATAGGAGACAAGACATTGTCTGTGCTCTGCCGTTTGTACATTCTGTATTACAGTACTGCCTTGTCCTGAATGTACAGTTTTACTTCAATCGCATGCTTGGTCATCATAATCCACCTCTAATGATCGTTTGCAAAGTGTTCCGTTTGCGTGGCGAATATTTCATGCTAAAACCGCAGAAATGCAATATCAAGACATTAAGTAAGCTTTACAGTAATGAGATTCACAAACGGTTACGCCTGAAATGTTTGTGCTTTGTGTTCCATTTTAAACTAAGTATCCCTTGCATAGTTTTATATCCACTGTAAAAAAAAAATAAAGGGACAATCTTATAATCCATCGGATTGCCTCAGTGCGTTCTTCTGTTCATCAAAGAATCACCACTCGTGCAACTCTGTGTGTGTGTGTGTGTGTGTGTGTGTGTGTGTGTGTGTGTGTGTGCACGCAACACTTATCTCCCAATCAGGGCCTTGAAATGAGATCTCTGAAGGTCCTTGAAGCTCCCGGGGAGAGATGGGGGTCAGGGATGCTCTCAAGGCTTGCGTGTGTGTGTGTGTGTGTGCGTGTGTGTGTGCGCCACGTCAGTTAGACACTACCGTTCATTTGCATCTTGACATTTCCCAGGAATTTCCCATTTGTTTCCCTAATTTAATTTCCCCCTCGTATCAAAATGTCAAACGTCTTTAATTCGCCTTAATCCACACGCGGGCGGATTCTGTTGACGGAACGTCTAAACTGAAATCAATTTAATGACTTAAAAAAAATAAGAGGGAGGAGAGGGGGAGTGGAAATGCCGACATGCACGTTTCCTGTGGTTATTAGGCCTTAAATAGCCACATCATCAGCTCTGCCTCATGCAGCGCTGCCCCACAACACTGCAGTGTCTGCGTGGGGGGGGGGGCATAGATCACACCTCACATGCACTTAGAGTCCGTATCATATCGTGCGGGGCATTGCCTATCGCGCCATCTTTTTTTTATGACTTTGTAATCCGAGTAATGCGCGGTCGGGGAATGATATGAGCTTTTACCCATAGTTCTTTGCAATCACTGCCCACCTCGGCCTATAGGAATACATCAAATGTCACCTACACTTACCGACGGTACGATATTGTGCATCGTATTGCCCATTGCATCATGTTTTTTTTATGACTGTGGAATCAGTAATGTGCAGCGGTGAATGATATCCGCTTTTGCCCACAGTCCTTTGCAATCACCGCCATACACTCGGTTTATAGGAGTGGATGCTGCATTGGCTTTCTGATTTCGGTGTGAAATGGAGTTCGCACTAACCCTTTTCGAAACACCAGTCGTTCTCCTGAGGTCTCCACTGTGTGTGTATGTGTGTGTGAGAGAGAGAGAGAGAGAGAGAGAGAGAGAGAGAGAGAGAGAGAGAGAGAGAGAGAGAGAGAGAGAGAGAGAGAGAGAGAGAGAGAGAGAGAGAGAGAGTGTGAGTGAGTGTGTGTGCAGTGTGCACTACTCTGCACAAGTGCGTGTGGGTGAACACTAAAAATAATAAGGAATACAAAAAGAGGGAAAAATTGTCTGGGCGGAAAAAGATTAATAACCGTGAGCTCAGAGCAACATTGCTCTCCCAAAAAATGTGTGCACGTTGCGTCCAACTGCAATAAATCTTTAAGAGGCGCGTGCGTGACATCCAACCGCTGTAAATCTCACTCTCTCCCCTCTGTCCTCTCATTGTCTGGAGGTCAATGACCACAGCCGTCACAGAGACAAGTAAAGGACCTTTCTAACGAGAGCCCACGGAACCGGATTCAACGGGAATCACCGCAGAGTGGCTCTTTGGGCCTCCGGTCAAGTCCGGTTATTCCTGAAGCGGTTTCGTAGCGAGGCGTGTCCAAACCTTTCTCGCGCGTTTCTATGTTAACTGTGTAAATGCCAGCTTTTTATATCAATGGGCTCGGTTCAAATACACACACCCACACACACACACACACACACACACACACACACACACACAGAATAAACAACCGCAAAACAAGGCAACCAGAATTGCCAAGTTAGCAATTAGCCGTTAGTCGGGGTTGCTGCGAGCTAACTTGGCTAGCTTGCAGCTAACAGATGTATAGGAATGATCCTGAAGTCAAGCTCCTGAATAACAGCCGGAACCCCAGACAGCTCCCGGGGGGGGGAGCTGTCTGTGTCGGGCCAACACGATACTGTCTGTATCGGGCCAACACTGTTCACAAAGACTCATTATTTATAACTTTTCTTCACGCAACCATCATGCGTTCTATCCATTTTTCCCTCAACCCCACAGAAAATGCAGCAGGGAATAATGTTTTTATAAACTATCTGAAACATGTTTGCATTTATATTTATAGCAACCGCTATCCGTCACTCGATTAAAGTCAGGACAGCTTTCACTCGACTTAACCAACTCCTCGAATTGGACGGTGGAAATGTGGTTCTCTCTGTATGCCAGTGTGCACGTGCGTGTATGTGTGTGCGTGCAGCGCGGTGGAATACAAGCCGAGAGGCCAGGATCTGCTGGGGGAAGCAAATAAAGTGAGACAAATGAGATCCTACGATGGTGTGTGTGTGTGTGTGTGTGTGTGTGTGTGTGTGTGTGTGTGTGTGTGTGTGTTTATTTGAGACGAGGTCGGTCCTCTTGTATCACCTCATTACTCTGATGGCGTTCGCATTATTCCAGTGTCACGTACGTGTTGAAAAATCCCCCCCCCATCCCCACAATGCTTCACTAGCCTTGGACTCACTGATCATCTTCATTCATCAGCTCCGAGGCCAAGAGAGAGTAAACACACACACACACACACACACACACACACACACACAGACAGACAGACACCCTTGTTGGTGACAGCATAATGGTTCAATAACATATTGCCGCCATCGACTCGTATTAAGGAGCGTCTTTGGGGTTATTGTTTTAGTCGTGATGCATGTTGCTCTTCGCCACCAGGCCATAACACAACATATCCGCAGACGACCGGCAGAGTGGATAAACTGGAAATGTATTTTTGATACAAAACCTGACGATAAGAATAAAAATCCATCAATGTTGTGACGCCGTTAGTGCTTTTTAGGGCCTTGAACAGGTGTTTTCCCGCTCAAACGTCACCGGGGCAGGTAAGGTGAGCATGGCGTGATTCGCTTTGTCATCGTTCAACAAAAAATTACATGCCAGAGGCAGATTTCCAAAATGGCTTGTAACGGCTAATCACTCACACCTGGTGGTATAATATAGGACCTTTAAAAGAATATAGGACCTTGGGAAAAAGGCTTTCCGAGTGCTTTTTACTTTCAGGATCCTTTGGGATTTCATAGGATTGACAAAAGGGACAAAATACGCTTGCCAGCTTCTTGGGTAAAACTATTAAAGCCAGACGTCTGCCCTACATTTGAATGTGCAGCTAATTAAAAAGGTGCTGTAGGTACGTTTATAGAGCTTTAGTGGAGTGTAATTTCTAGACCAAAAAAAAAAAAACGTCGATTCAAGAGTTTCCGGAACTTCCAGGGCTGACGTTAGCGTGACCAACCGACTTATCCTCACACGAGGATCCCCCCTTTCATCGCCTGCTCCACCGTCGGACGCTACGTCACATCGGCGTCGGCGTTCTCCCCTGTTGTCCGACGGAGGATCTACATAAAGATTGGACAGGGCCCCTGTCCCCCTGCCAGCTCTCCGCCGCTCTGGCAGCGGAATCCATTGAACCCTTCGGAAAAACAAAACCAGAACAGGGAAAGTCGAGGGACGGGAGAAAGCGAGCAGCCAGCGCGCCGAGGAGACGATTGTTCTCGAGGACGTCGCGGGAAATGTTTGACACGACGCAGGGCCCCGTCTCCCAGGAGCCGCGCGGCTTCTCACCTTCTGTGTGAAGCCGCCAAGGGTACGAGGAAGGGAAAGCCGATTAATCACGGCGCCGGCCCGCTGTGGACGCGTGGGAGGAGACACCTGCCCCTCGCTGAGCGTCGACGAGACGGAGCTACGGCTGGAGGGGAGCGCCAAGGACTCGATGGCGGTCTGTCCTTTAGAGGGGCCCACACACCGCCCAGACTCAAACCAACGGCCGACTGCCTTCATCCAACCCCTCCGTTGCCTCTCGTCTGACCCGCTCGGCAGAAAAAGTTGCATTGAGACACACCGAGAAGACTCCTGCCAACGAGACAGCAGCGTGTACGTTCTGCGCTTGCGCGAGATGCAATAAGTCTCCTTAACATCGGGCGGCGCTAGTCTCGTGGAGCTAGTCCGCCCTTCCCACAAGCCGCGCTGATTCGCTGGTTGTGTGCTGGCAGCACACAACCAATCAGAGGCCAGACGCCTCAAACGCCCAACGCTCTCAGACTTTGCACCAGACATCGTCTGCGCGGTTCCCAAAGCTTTCCAATAGAAACCACAGCGGTTTCTATTCTCTCACCCAAGTCTAGTATGTTCGTTATGACCTTAGCATCGTTGTTGAAAACGGGAGAAACGGTTGGCCTCTCGTAACGGTGGCTTCAACGGAACGTAAAGAGAGAGCAGATGCGATTCATGGCCCGCTACGTTCTGAGGAATCATTTACAGACCTGTGGGAGAGAGACGCCTCCCGCGACCACCTCACCGACAGCATCCAAATCAAATCAATCAATCCCCCCCCCACCCCCCTCCAAAAAAAGTTGAAGATTAAAAAACTTTAAAGAAAAAATAATCGAGTGGGCCCGGATGAGTTATCGATTCACGGCGTGTCACTGCTGTTGGTGAACGAGTGGGACGCTTATTTTACACTCTGTGACAAAACACACGGAATGAGCTGTTAATGAAGCAGTCACGGTGCAGCGCGAGCGGTCGCAGAGTAAACCGTGACGGCGCCATCCGGGCAGCGGCCCTCAAACTAATGTCATTACGTGGGAGTTTGCCATGGTGGTTCTCAACCTTGTTTTCATTGTTTTCTTTTCCAAACCAGCACATGCATCTGTGGGCGGCAGAAGCTCAGGAGGCAGAGCGGGTTGTAACCTTGCTGGTCACCGCAAGGTTGCTGGCTCGATCCCCGGCTCCTCCTAGCCGAGTGTCGAGGTGTCCCTGAGCGAGACGCCTCACCCTGACTGCCCCTGACGAGCTGGCTGTCGCCCTGCGTGGCTGACACCGCCGTCGGTGTGTGAATGTGTGCATGACTGGTTGAATGACGGGTAATATCGTAAAGCGCTTTGGATAAAAAAAAGCGCTATAGAAATGCAGTCCATTTACCATTAAGAAAGTATTGTTTGCTAGGTTGTAAGCCTACATTCGAAGCTGATTGGGTCTGGTGGTGGAGTCCGATGCTTTCTGCATGAACGCCCCATTAGCTTCACATCGCCTGGTGGAGCGACAAGCTTTAAATAACGCTGGTGTGATTCATCATCTGGTAAAGGCAATTTGCTGCACACATTATGTGTCACGGTTTAAGATGATACTTTTGAAAATAATACGCCTTCGTTCGGCCAATAACCTCAGCCGTAAAGCATATAATGGTAAATACTTTTATTTAGCATTTCTTTCCCTTGGTGGAACTTTAGCAAAGTAGTGCCGTTGCAGTTTGCACGATCATTAGATTCCTCTTGATCCATAAAGTACCTTAATATTTTACGATAAATGATTAAAAATCCATTTAGCTTTCATCTCTATGAAAGCAAAATGGTAGAATGTTCATTTTAAAAACCACAGCACTTAGTTTGTTTTTGTTTTTTGTTTTCTGCCTCGACTGACAATTTCTGATCAAGCATGGACGGAATTAACACCGCAAATATGCGATATTCATCAACTGTTAAATTGCCTTGCAGTGAGGGAAATTGCGTGTGTAATTCAATCAATTATTCGCTGCGTCTTTCGAGGCAGCGAGTGTAAACGAATTGTGTTCATACAGCAGACCATAGGGTTATCGTATTCTTTGCAATTCCTGTACCCCTCTCCCTCACCTCTCCCCCCCAAACCCCAGCAACTGCCATCATCATCTACCGCCGCAGGCCTATTAATGCAGGCCATACGAACAATGTCATTTACTTCATTTACTTCCCAAAGAAAAGTAAATCGTTAAGGGAATTAGTGAGCCATGAGCGAGGTCTGCCATGCCTGCGTGCGGGCGAATAATAGGCAAAAGGCGTCACAAAGCCTTTATGAGAGACCTGCCCAGTGTTGCGTGATAAAAGCGGGGTTTGAAGTCAGTCTTTTGAATCCGGAGCCTTGAAAATGAATCTGGGTTGGTTGAGAAGTAAAAGAACGATGAAAGGGGTTCCGGTGGAACACATTAATCCGAGGCCGGTTTGATGTTTTCTTTAAACTGGAAAAGAGGGTAATATATATTTAGCATCGGAGGGACGATGGTGGGGGCATTAGGCAAGCAACTTATATTCACAGGGGCGGACCGTCCAAGTTTAAGTTGTCCTAGGGTGAGGATAGTCCAGTGGTTAGAGTTTGACTCCCAGAAGGTCCAGCACCAAAGTCCAGTCTCAATGTATCTAAGAACCCTTACCCCTACCTGCTCATCAAAGACCTGTACGATTAAATGAAGGAGAGATGAGTCTGCCTAATGACTACAGAGTATAGCTAGCTATAGTTCTTACGTTTTCATTGAAGCCATCATTTGGTCTCGTTTAAAATGATATCTTAAGATAATTAAGTAAACCCAGTCCACCCACGACAAGGCCTTTCTTCGCCGTCTCATTTTGTTCTCTACAGAATATTACATTTTTAACAAAAGGCGATAACTACACAAGAGAACAGCCCAGCACCAGATCAAAAGTCAGCTTTTGATCTGGACATTTTACATTCGCTTCGACACTTGAGAGGCAGCGTCACGAAGAAAACCATTTGCATTCTGTAGTGAGTGGCGTGTCAATCTTTTTGTCGAGTGCCGTTACAAATGTGTACTCGGAGGTGTAAAAAAAGATCTGTTATTTGTCAAACATGCCTGACAGGGACTGCGGCAAATGAAGTGTTGTGGCAGAGAGTGGAATTAGAGACTTCATTAGAAACGTCAGAATTACAAAACGTACCCACGCTTACCTTTTCCGCGTTTGTTGACGTTTTTAAGAAACATTGTGTCATCGACACCGTGTTCCTACGTCTTTCAGAGCCTTATGCTCAGCTAGGCGTCATGGAGATAGACAGACAGCTTAATAGCATATTATTCCAGAAATACAGAGCGGCAAAAAAGATGGTCGTGTTTACTGAAAGCGAAATATAGTCATCATAAGCAAGTGTCAAACGAGAATAACTGGGAAAGTATGACATATTTATATTTTCGCACGCACACGCACACGCACATGCACACGATGGACCCCGTGGTCTGGTATCAGATGGACACAGAGTCCTTCTGAAACAAGACTGAACCGGTCGAGTGAGGCGTGCGAGATAGAAAACTAGGTTTCGGTGCGTTTGATTTTCTTTGCCCCCAGTCTCCAAGGTGACTAAAAACCACGTTTTGGTTCCACGTTGACGCAACGCCAGGGGGCGGTGGGCCTGCCTCGTGTCCACCGCAAGGGGAAAAAAATTGTAACCTCGCTTCGAGGCGACTCAGCAGTGAGGGCTGATTGGTCCGCTAACGTAAGCCGACGGCACGCTTGCAGACATGGATTAGTACGTATTAAGGGCTCGGTTATGGTTCCACGGCGGCGCAAGGCAAGGACCACGCAGACGCTTTTGACGCAGTCGTGAACCTTTATGGTTTTAGTGAGCGGACCAATCACAGCCCTTGCTACTGCGCCGCCTCGACGCAAGGTTACAATTTTTGGGAGGCGCGCGTCAGGTCCTTGCGGTGGACGCAAGGACGTAAGGGGTCCGTAAAGCCCCTTGCGTTGCGTCGACGTGGAACCATAACTAAGCCCGCTTTTTTTTTTTTTTTTTCCAACACGTTGCCCGAGGCGGCGGCGGCGTCTTGGAGACGTCCTCCCGTGGCGGCGTGTCCGTCGCCATGTAATACCCCCTGATGATTGGCTAATGATGTGATTAGCGCTGATTTTAAACCAATCAGTGGGAAGGGCCTGACAGGGAGACAGCACCCACTATCCCACCACCACCTTAAATAACCATAAATAATCAAAATTCAGAATTTTCCCCAACATGTATGACTCATCTATTGAATACACGTTGATTCACAACGTATCGTCATTATAATTTTAATTCAATAATGGAAGGACCGTAATTTTTTTAATTAAGGAGAATATCCGGCCTATCCTTTACTCTCTTTAGTGAATAATGAAGGGATTTTCTCCGGTAAAACACTAGCTTTGCTGCCCGATAAACCAACACGCGCGCGCGCGCGCACACACACACACACACACACACACACACACACACACACACACACACACACACACACACACACACACACACACACACACACCTCATTTAGCTCTTATTCATTGGACTATTAAGGAAGCTCCAGTCCATAACACTGAAACAACACTATAGGCTCCCTCCCAGGGAAGGGTTCGGGGCCGAGCTAAGCACCAATAGATTGAGCTGCTTTTGTAAGTCTCCTCCTCAAATTGTTGCAAATAATAATAGGCCACTGTGGGACTTATGGTAGAGCTTGCCAGAAAGCATATAGAAAAGTACCTACGTACACACACACTGACACACACGCACGTACGTACGTGTGTATAACTGATTACCTGGACTGCTCTGGCTCAGAAGGCATCGCCAACTGTAGATAAACAGAAGCCGCTGAAGCAAGACCTGGCGTGCAGATGGCAGATGGAAAAGATTAGTAACGTAAGCAGGAGCCTGCTACCTGTGAACACGGAGAAAACGCATCAGACAAATCGGATGGGTGGGTAGGGTTGCAGAGTGTGAGTGAGTGAGTATGTGCCTGGAGATAATGCGAGAATGTGTGTTTCTGTGGGGAATATTGTGGGAGAGTGAAGGTAGGTGGTTCATGGTTTGTGTTTGTGTCTGAGGATAATACGAGTTTGTGTGTGGAATATTGTGCGTGCGCGTAGGTGGTTCAGTGTGTGTGTGTGTGTGTGTGTGTGTGTGTGTGTGTGTGTGTGTGTGTGTGTGTGTGTGTGTGTGTGTGTGTGTGTGTGTGTGTGTGTGTGTGTGTGTGTGTGTGTGTGTACAAGGTGAATGCAGATGTGTGTTCAGGGGAGAGAGCAGACGATGCTTTGACGCGCAGAAGGAAACACAACCTGCTCCAACACACGCCGGAGCGACACAAAAAACCACCTTACCGCAACACAGAACCGGGAGAATGGACCATCTGCTTCAGGAATCCAACACAATCACACAATCACACAATGACTCCATGCAAATGGTGAATGGTGTGTGCCAAACGCATTGGGCAGCATTTTGTTTCACCGGTCGCTTTGACTCAAAAATGAAAAATGTAGAAATGACCGAATAATGAACTGAAAGACATTTTAGCAATGTTTTTAGAGATTTAAATTGGTCATTGTTTTCAGTTCATACAGCGCTCACACTAGGCACTTTGTCTTCCAGCGAACACAGAGACAATATTATGAGCTTTACCGGGTTGTCTTTGTAATGGATTTTAGCCGAGCACGGATGGAACAGATTTATTGACTCGCGGGCCGATGATTGAACTGGAAATATAATAGGTCTTTGGACCCACGGTGAACTCTTAATGGACTTGTGATGACGTGAAGGTTGACATCATTCGCCAGTAGCCAGTCTCTTACCAACAAGACAGGTGATGACATCATATATCCTACCCACTGCAGGGCAATGAAGCTCACTTTACGTTTGATTCAAACTCTTCAAACTCTTTTTTGCATGTACATTAAGCGCATTTAGCAGACGCTTTCTTACAATAAGTATGATTGGTAGAAGAAAGAAAAACAACAATATATCGCTGTCGGTACAGTAAGGATGTTCATGGAACCAAGTGCCAAGCACTAACAATCAATAGGTTAACCAGTTCCCTGTAGACAACAAAGATAGCTAGGATAAGATGCTAAACAATGCTAAGTACTATTTGTAAGGGCAAGGACGTAAAACATACAATAAGTGCTTACATCAAGTGTTTTTCATAGAATTCAACAACAAACACAACTACAGCATTACCTTCACGCGTTACAGTACGTCACTGCATTCAACGTTGAAAACACTTGCCTATTCTCAACAGCAAGGATCATAACTATTATATCATACAACTTTAACAAAGTGGGTTACCTGAATCCCTCCAGGGGAGTTGCAATACTTGTTCTAAAAGGAAAGGTGCACGTTTATTACTGTTGACCTTTTATCACGCAACATCTTGTTTTGTTCCTCCTCCTCCTCGCTATCCTGTATCATTAGGGCGCCCAGACACCCATCCAGACCCCCGCCATAAATCATAGACACAAATTACAAAAGCCCAGCCGTGGTACACCATGTAAGTCCGGGCAGGCGCCTGACCCGCGCGACTTTCACGGAGCTGCTCCAGTGATTTCAAAGTACTAAGTACCAAGTGCAACTTTGATCCACTGCAGCAAACCTGATGAGGTTTTGACACTTTGTTCTTCCATACGGTACAACTTTCTGTTCAATTACATCTGAAGACAACCGCTATGGACTGAGGTGGTGAAGTAGATCAAGAGAACTGTTTGAAACACAATGTGTAGGCGGTTCATCGAATGCCGAGACAACCATGTCCAATCAAGAAGAGGACAGTCATGGAATATATAAACTTAAGAGTTCACTGATCCTACCTCGACCAACGTCCAACAGGAAGCACAGAAGTCCATTTATCCACAGCTGGTGTAACTCCAATTTCTCCGTTATGCTACAGGGCCAAACATAAATCCTAAAGTAGTTATCCAATACAAACAGAAAATAGTCTTCAAAGTCAGCCATCTTGGGCAGCATGCCTCCACACACAACTCAAATGTGGGTGTGGCCAAATCTACATATAATTACATACACCTGATTTTCCCAACACAGCTCAACCCCATCGGACATGTAAAACAATACTCTATTTACCTTTAATCCGGATACCTTTGAGACATCCAAAATCGATATCAGCATTTTTTATTACAAGCCTTCGTTTTTTGTATTATTATAATTTTTTTAGCACTTGTTGC
Organism: Pollachius pollachius; assembly: GCF_949987615.1. NCBI lineage: Eukaryota > Metazoa > Chordata > Actinopteri > Gadiformes > Gadidae > Pollachius > Pollachius pollachius. Next base: position 2,235,528 of record NC_136937.1, read on the forward strand.
AATGTTTTGTTGTTATTGCAAAAATATAATATATTACAAATGATTATACAGAGCGAGAACGAGAGAGAGAGAGAGAGAGAGAGAGAGAGAGAGAGAATATGAGAGAGAGCGAGAGAGACAGAGAGAGATAGAAGCCAGAGAGACAGAGAGACACAGAGAAAACAACGAGAGAGAGAGACAGAGAGAGGAAAATACAACATGAGAGAGGGAGGAAAAAGAGCGGGAGAGAAAAACAGAGAGAGTCCTGATTGGCTAACAAGACCTAACAGTGGAGCGTGTGTGTGGCTTTAAAAACAACAAACAACTAAATGTCCCAAATGTTTCACCAAATGCTAATCCTAGCTTTAGTTTAAACTACCTCACGCAAGCGAAAAAAGGGGATTGTTCGATTTATATAAACAATAGCGTGATCATTCTGATTGTAATACATCAAGGCCCGAAAAAATGTAATTAGCTTCATTTTGTAGCGTGCTGCACCAGCTAACACAGCCAGCCGTCACTTACGAGGAAAATCACCTCTTTCTGGACCGTGTTTGTCCCATTTTAGTTTCACCCTGAACATGGTATACCCTTTACCTTAAAAACAAACTGTCTTCAAAGCGACGCGTTGCAGAGACCGTCAAAACAACGAATGTCTGGCTCCAAGGTGCTACAACAACAGAGCCAGCGATGGGGAGACGTAGTGCCTTCTATGTGTGTGTCGAGGCTCTGCGACAGAGACGGAGGCCGTGTTGGTGTTACCGAGTGATGTCGTCGCCAGGGGACGCCGTCCCAGAGACGAGAGAGACAGTTTAATAATGCATAGCTCCGGGAACTTATACCAGGGAAAAATATTGTTTGTCAAGTTTCCAGCAAAGTGGGATCCGGTCATTAAGAAGCGTGGAGCATCTGCAAGACTCTCTCTGACTCTCTCTCTCTCTCTCTCTCTCTCTCGGTCTCCCTCTCTCTCTCTCTCTCTGCCATTCGGTCCAATTGTGAATAACACTGGAAGCAATTGTATTTTCGCTCTTTTGTCTCTATCACTATATTGCTTATTTTCATTTTTCTCCCCATATATCAATGTTTTCCCCTCGGTTCTCCCTCTCTCAATCAGTTTCTCTCGATCCAGTTCAAAATTGTTCTCTCCTTCTGTTTTTCCATCTGCACATCTGTTTCTCCATCTCTCTTTCCATCTCTTTATTGCTTCCCATTCCATCTCCATGTCTCTCTCTCTCTTTCTCTCTCCATCCATCCATCCATCTGTATGGTGTTCCCTCTCCCTCTAGCCATCTCTAAATCGTTCTCAGTCTCTGTTTCTCTCTCTCCATCTCTGTTTGTGTCGTTCATTCGCTCTCTCTCCAGCTCTATATTAATTACCCTCTCCCTTGCTTTCAATCTCGTTTTCCCTCAATCCATCTCTATATTGCTTTCTCTCTTCATCTCCATGTCTCTCTCCCTATATTACACTCTCAATCTCTCCCACTATCCATCTCTAGATTGCTCTCTCTCTCCAGCTCCATGCCTCTTTCTCTATCCATCTATGTCTATATTGCACTCTCTCTCCCTCTATCCATCTCTATATTTCTCTCCATCTCTCCCTCTCTCTCTGATTTCACCTCCTGTCTGTGTGGGATTACAGCGACATCGTGTTCTGTTCCAGAACCAACCCATTAAGCCGTGGCCTGGTGTGCAGAGGGGTTGGGAGGGGGTCAGCTCCAAAGCACTCCTGGGAGGGATGAACCCTGAAAGGTGGTGTCACATGGGAAGCTGAACTATCTGTTGGGTTCCTGCGAGGGCTGGATCCAGGCGGTGTCACATGTTGAGTTCATCTGATGAGGAACTCTGAAAGGCGGTGTCGCAATTTGAGTTCCTGTGAAGGCTGAACTCTGAAAGGCGGTGTCACCTTTTGAGTTCCTGTGGAGGCTGAACTCTGAAAGGTGGTGTCACATATTTATTTTCCAGGTAAAGGGTCACAACGCTGTATTTTAGCACCACTGACGTCGACCCTGAAGAATTCTTTAGATGTTTCCAAAGTTAGGTTGGATTCTAAGGGCATCCAACGTTGACCTGTAGGTATTCTTAAAGAGCACCTATTAATGCTTTTTCGACTTTTATGACCTAAAAACGTTGTTATAATGATTCATAGTCATGTTTAACCATACAAAAAGTGTCAAATAATGACGTACATGCATTTAGACATATTCCCTGCTAACCGTCTGGGGCGGCTGTGCGGAGCTCTAAACACTAGGGGCGAGGGGTCGAGGGGCGGAGAACGACGAAGCCGAGTGTTGACAGAGAATGCTGAAAGCGCCCAGAAGAGAGGAAGAGTTTCCCGAAAATCTACAGGTTTTTTTGCTGTGATTCGTGTCAGGTTGCTCTGTAGGAGTCATTAATAAGAAATGAAGACCAGAAAAGTAGATTAATAGGAGATCGATGGAAGCATCTGAACATGGAGCATCTGATAAAGAGCATCTGATACAGACGCTCCTTGGTTAAGGATGCCTAGAGGTCAACTCTGGACCCTAGAGGTCAACTCTGGACCCCTTACAATCCAACCTAACTTTGGAAAACCTAAAAACGACTTTGGGGTTGACGTCAGTTTCGCTGAAGTACGGTGAAATACAGTAATTGTTCTGTGTAACAAACCAACTGTGTTTGGCTTTCCCTTAAACCATGCTCATCCCTAAGAGCAAACTGCACTCTGCTTCTTCCCAAGTAGGCCAAGTTCAGTTCAGTTCAGTTCAGTTCAGCTCAGTACGTCTCAAACATCCCCCGTTTCCTGGACAGCCACGTCGCACCGACGGCACCGACGGCTTCGTCAATAAAGCAAAGAGCTGCCTCCAGATAGCGTGTGTCGCGGAGCAATCTCCACACTCGAATCCACTCATTAGAGGGACGACGATGGCGTTGGCTGATAGATTGCCTGTTTAATTTATCTAATCGTCCCCAATCTGTCTGTCGGGCCTAATGAAGGGGATAAAGGCGTCCCGTGATGGTGTAACTGCCGCGGCTAGCATATGTGTGTGTGTGTGTGTGTTTCTTTTAACTATGCAGACATGTCCTTCCCAGCTCTGCCCCCCCCCCCCCCTTGTGGCCCTCGTTTGTAAAGAAAGGGTCTCTTAATATAGAGAATCTTGTTTTCTTTAGTTTATTTATGCATTTATGCGTTTTTCTTGCTTAACTTTATTTTTTCAAATGCAAAGAGGAATGCTAACACCAATGAATAAATATGCATGTGTTTTTTTGTTCTTCAGGGAGGACTATGGACAAATGTTCTTCCTCACGTTAAAACGAGAAGAAATGAACTGAAATGTTGGTCGAGTAATCTCCAGAGACACTTTCACTTGAAAGTACATTAGAATCCTTACTGTCTGGAACACCAATGTAGTCTCCTGTAATCCCTAGTGGGTTATTTTGATCGTCCACATGTCCTCCACACCACCTGTTGACAAAGCCACTAATAATTGCTTTCTGCAGCTAAATAACCATCTTATCAGCCTTTGTTTATGACAGAAACATGGTCGGCGGCAGAGCTATTTATTAGAGGAGAGGATAGACAAGTACACCTACATCCAGCGCCCCTGCATCGTGGATTAATTTACATTTCATTTGTTTTACTTCATTTTCCCTGCAAAAAAACGGAATAAACTTCCCGCCTCTGTTACAGTATCAAAGATAGGAATCTCAAACGGGAAGTGGAGCTGGGAGCTGCGGCCCGGAATACCAATGAAGCCGTGAGTCCCGGTGGGAGCTGACAGGTATCGCTCTCTTCAATGACACGGCCCGCTAACTCACATCAGTCAGGCACCGCGACGATCCGACGACTTTTAAAATTGGCCCTGCCATCGTCCCCTCCCCCCGGCTCCCGGCGTATGGGAAGGGATCTTTGAGGTCCGCTACGGATGGACGGATGGCTGGAAGGACAGACGGCCGTGGGGTTTCAATCGACCATAGGGGGGCTGGTCGACTTTTAAAGGTCCCCCGGCCGTTTGTGGTACTGAATACGAGGTATTGGACGAGAACTAGTTTTAATGATTTCACTACAAACGTTTCCGATAAACTATGGGAACTTCAGCTTTAGAGCAACAGTGCTCCGAAGTTTTATGAATGCTACGATTATTATAATGAAATCACTCAAATGAAGATGTTTGGATGGTATGTAAGGAAATAAACATGGTTGCAGTCCTCACATTCATCTGGATGACTTTGGCAACAGCACATGATCACATCATCCAAGCTAAATTGACAGTTGGCTTTTAAAAGCTTGAGTGGTGCACGTTTGATGCCGTTAACAAAGCACATTTCAAAACAAGTGCTGCGGAACTTGCATAAATTAAGAAAGTGAACACAAACATAACCCATTGTGATTAAGACTTAATTTAGATAAATATATATATATTTCAAACAAAGAAAAACACTTCATTGCAATGATGAATAAAGAAAACACAAAAGGCATGGTAATTAAGCAATGAAGATGTTGTTGCATCCGTGGCCTATAAGGGCAAGCACTTAGTGTCTGTTGGTTGGCCCACATCTCTACAAGACTATACACTAAAGTGCCTCATTGTCAATGCTTAACACCAAACGAACAATACAAATGATACGCAATTAATGAGAAAGGCTCACAGAGTCAAGAGTTCGGGGACTCGAACCAACAAATTAAACTTGTGCATGATGTCATGTAATAAGTTTGTTGTAATGTATTGAAGCATGGACGACGAGCATGGGAGTTCAGCGAAGGCCTGCGATTGGACAACGTGGTGACTCTGGATTCAATGTAATAAATCCAGCGCATTGATTGGCTCTCACGAGTGTTGAGATTAAAGTGGTTGGAGCCAATCGGTTTCGTCTAATACTGTAATCAGTCGGCATGGGGAAAGCTGACTGCCACGTGATGGACGTGATGTGTGAGGTAATGTGATAGAGGGTTGTTTTTTGCAAAATGTATTGTTTTGATGTAATTTGGTGTGTGTGCTGTCAATCAGACTGATGGCAGTTGATCATCTCTGCACAGTGTGAGTGAGTGAGTGAGTGAGTGAGTGAGTGAGTGAGTGAGTGAGTGAGTGAGTGAGTGAGTGCGTGCGTGCGTGCGTGCGTGCGTGCGTGCGTGCGTGCGTGCGTGCGTGCGTGCGTGCGTGCGTGCGTGCGTGCGTGCGTGCGTGACTGCATGTATGACAGAGTGAGTGAGTGAGGGCTGATTGACCATTCCCTTCATTTCATCCTCTTCACCCCTTGTCTGTCCGCCTGTCTGTCTGCCAAGAACCTCTTTATCAGTGCTCTCTCTTGATCGACATATATAAAGTATTACCGGAACTGCTTTCCGCTCATCCTGTTTCTCATCTGAGGAACATTACAAGGTAACAACGTTATCCTCAGCCGCAGACAGACACTCATCCAGACATTCATCCATCTTGTCTAGACTCGATTAGCGAGATGCATTATTCTCTGGCATAATAATCTGTACTAGGAAAACAAGCCTCCAGCTGGTGCAGAACACTGCCGAGACCTAACGACAACTAGACAAATAGATCTCTCTCTCTCTTTCTCTCTCTCTCTCTCTCTCAACTGGCTTCCAATTAACGCCGGGTCAGAGTTCACTGCGCTGCCACCCGCTTATCAAATCCAACATGCAGTAGCACTTCCCTGGCAGTTTATTAATCCCAAAAAGTTCAAACGCAATCAGCGGGGAACCGTTCACTGGGTCCTGCTATCGAGCGGCCCTTATCTGTCCGACTGTCGTCCGAACCGTAAGCAGGGAAACGTCAATGAATGTCGATGAATCCAAATCCAAACTTAAAACCCATTCCTCTGCTTGTCCCGTTGGGCTCCCCGGACCTGCGCTGGAGTCCCCCCGGGCTTTATCTTCTCAATACGGATAAACCAACGGGCCTCGTAGCAAGCGCTACTGCCTTTAGCGCTACCGACGGGGATAAAAGATGGGTTCTGGACAAGCTCTTTGTCCTCCTGGCCTCCCCTCACCTTAATGATCCTGTCTACCTAAGCGATACTTGTGTTGGGACTTTGCTGTTCCAGACCAGAACAAAATTCCCCATTGGAAATATATCGATTATATTATACCCCAATTCATGCTGAATGTGAATTATGTGTAAACTACTCCCCCTGGTGGTGATGGATTGTCTTATCGTCCATCGAACACACAAGTGTTCCAATGGTAATTTTTGTAGAGGAGGATATGGGGCATACTATAGAAAGAAATCAGGAATTGGTCATTTTTTGCCTTTGCCTTATGCAGAAAATAGACAGTAGGCCAACAGCCTGATGACCAGTGGCCTGGTGGCTAACCACCAAACCATTGACCTAGTGACCAACGTGTAGCTTTATGGCTAACCAGTGGCCTGGTGGCTAACCACCAAACCACTGACCTAGTGACCAACGTGTAGCTTTATGGCTAACCAGTGGCCTGGTGGCTCACCACCAAACCACTGACCTAGTGACCAACGTGTAGCTTTATGGCTAACCAGTGGCCTGGTGGCTAACCACCAAACCATTGACCTAGTGACCAACGTGTAGCTTTATGGCTAACCAGTGGCCTGGTGGCTAACCAGCAAACCATTGACCTAGTGTCCAACGTGTAGCTTTATGGCTAACCAGTGGCCTGGTGGCTAACCACCAAACCATTGACCTAGTGACCAACGTGTAGCTTTATGGCTAACCAGTGGCCTGGTGGCTAACCACCAAACCATTGACCTAGTGACCAACGTGTAGTTTTATGGCTAACCAGTGGCCTGGTGGCTAACCACCAAACCATTGACCTAGTGACCAACTTGTACCTTTGTGGCTAGCCTAGTGACTAATCAGTAACCAGTGGCCTAGTCGCTTACCAGCTAACCAGTGGCCTGGTGGCTAACCACCAAACCATTGACCTAGTGACCAACGTGTAGCTTTATGGCTAACCAGTGGCCTGGTGGCTAACCACCAAACCATTGACCTAGTGACCAACGTGTAGCTTTATGGCTAACCAGTGGCCTGGTGGCTAACCACCAAACCATTAACCTAGTGACCAACTTGTACCTTTGTGGCTAGCCTAGTGACTAATCAGTAACCAGTGGCCTAGTCGCTTACCAGCTAACCAGTGGCCTGGTGGCTAACCAGTGGCCAGCCAACTAGCAAAACTGTGTTAACAATTAGCATTTGGCTGCACGCCGTCAGTGGCGGTATCCTGGTCCTACCAGTCTCTCGTACTTCATTTCATTTGCACAGAGTCTGGCCTCTCTCCATTGACAAATGATAACTCACTTGAAGGTGTTGGAGTTTAAAACGATTGTATCTACCCGGTGCCACTCTGGATCTGCCATAACCAATCGCTAACGTTTGACTACACCTCAAACTAGGGCACGACCTCAACGTCATTGTTCTCAGCCAATCCCTCTGTTCGCCGATTGGACCGGCAAACTTTGGCCGGAGATAACCCACGAATACACCGCAGACGAAGACGTAGTACGTAGACGGGCAGAGCCAGGCTACAGTGACGGTGCAGCCCCACCCCCCTCTACGTTGGTTACTGTATAGAGAGCTACTGATAAGGAATTAGAAATTTGAAACGAAAGCAAGTTTCAAATGGCGAGGGAGAGGCATGTGGACCACCGCTGGGCAACCAGCAGGCTGTCCTTTGAAGCTCTGCTTCCCCGTCGCTGGGTCTTCACGTGTGCATTTTGCTGTGTTTACAGATTCTCTGCCATTTCTGGTTTCTTTGTGTGCTTTTGTGTTTCTTCTCAGTTGGTCCAAAAAAGTCAGACGCAGAGTGTTTGTGACAGCTGCTGTTCTGGTTGGCGGACCAGACTATATCGTTCCTGCTTTCAAAGCTGATGTAAAGATTTGCTGTTCCATCTCTCTTTTAAAAGGTGCATCCCCGATGGTCCTGGTCAGACACACGGGCGCACATTCAAGTTCTCACACACAGGCACCAACGCAGACACAGACATACACACAGAGTCGGTCTCTGGGGAAAAAGAACACCACCAACAGTCTCACGATATCCACATGACAGCCAGCACACTCTTAAAAACCAAGAAACAAGCACCTCAACGTAGTCCGGTGGGCAGCGTGGTGTCAGCTCTGATCGCTGTGAGGGATGAGCTTCTGAGGTGCGCGGATGGGTTCGTCAAAGTGGCCCGGTGCCTTTCTGCCGGCGTGACACCGGGCTCCCCCCTAGCTATTCCCTGTCAACTCCCCAATCTCCGTCGCCTGACAGTTCCATTCCGGCGTCACCGCCGACTCCACTGTCGGAAATACGCGTGGACAATGTGTGAGTGAGTTTGGTTGTGGGTCTCTATAGATATGTAATATGGAGTCAGTCCCGTGCGCGAACACACATGCACACAGACACACAGACAGACAGATAGCCATACAGACAGACAGACAGACAGACACGCACAGTTGTTGATTCACGACATTCATGCCTAAGGGTGTATTCGTTTTGTTACACTGCCAAACTGACACACTCATCCAGTGTTTCATTTTGGCTTTCATTTTCAGAAGAGAAAATAACTATTATTCAATCTAGAGGGTTTATATTGTGCGCTGATGCTTATGGAGATGCATTGATGGGTATTTTAGTAAATAAAGCAACCTATCAATCACAGATCTCAAAGGGGTTTATATATTTATCAACCTGCCAAAGCAATCCACACAACCACAAACATCACTAATTAACGCCCCGAAACAAAAAACAGATCAGACAGGAAAGAAGGCTTAACTGAAATAAATTACATTGAAAACTTGTTAAAGAGTGTACCCAGGTCGACTAACTGAATAGTTAATCAGATAATAATTACATATATGGGCCTGCGTGCACGCTGACATACTAGCAAGGTGAAATGTTACAGCAAGTTATGCATCAGGACTGCTGAATCGTTTGACCCCTGACCCCTATAGGCTTCCCATTAGCACTGCCCATTGTTGCATCGCAACCACACTCATTAGTTAAGGCCCGTGCCTTTAAATACAACAGTCTAAACACAAAGAGTACAGTGGTCTGAGGCTGAGGTTACAGTTCTACATAGGCTACAGCTCGTTTGCGTCACTTTGTGGATATTGGAGGTATAGAGAGCCTACGTCCGACCACGTTCCCGAAATATGGTCCCGTGGGGACAGAGTTTGTGGACGGATGTAGGTCCCCCAAGGGACCATATTATGCTATATATCTTTCCAGAAATATGGTCCCATGGGGACAGTGTAGACTAGCGTAGTCTATGACGAGAGAGAAATTATTGTATGGTTGAACTTTGTTTCTCTGTCACGTTTAATTCCATTTTAACTACTTCCCGGGGTCTCAATGTGCTTGATAATTCGCATACATGCCCTTATCCCAGTCTGTAAGCTAGTTTGTGTTGATGTGGTGAAATAACAACTTTAATCCATCAAATATCTGAGTTGCGACAATGTTTTGGTAGCGGCTGGTCTCTTCCGCGCCATCCAGCTGTTTAAGCTAACTAATCACTTTGTTTTCACTGATTGCATTGATGTGCCATACTGATCTACCCTGTGTGTGTGTGTGTAGTGGATAATTTTTTCTGCTTTGAGAACTGATTCAGAAGTCTATACGCCTTGTGAGACCTTCCAGATATGGAAGAGTGCGCTTGGTTTCATAATGAATAAACCTCTCTAGCCTGGGCTGGGTAGCAATTTATTTTCTAAACATCGCCCCGGCGTTATGTTGTTCAGAGAACTCCTGTGGAGAAAATGTGCAGATGGAAGGCCTCCCATTCCACATGAGTTATTTGCAGCGGAAATACTAGGTTCTCAAAAATATCCCTGGACAAGGCTTTTGCATGGCACCCGGCCCGAGTTATGCCTTCAATCTTCCCGTATATGTACTAGGACCCATCGGTGTACAGTAAGTGAACCTTCAGAGTGCCGCTGTCCTCACTGAGTCAGGCCAGCCGTGTGCTTGCGTTGGGCGCTAGCCCAGGTGACATTATGGAGGTGGCTGGACGGTTCACCGCCCAGACACACCCATCGCCGCCACCTCCACCATGATGTGTCGTCAACACTTTCTAAAACACTCTGGGGAAGAGTCTTGTCTGAACCGTTTCAAAGTCTCCCTCGCGGTGGCTAGGCCGGTTCCCTAGCACTCTACCCCAACCCCCCCCCCCCCTCCCCACTCTTGCATAAGTCCTGGCCTGCCGGCACCGCGGCAGCAGGCGATGTGGCGTGGGGCGCGGGGCGACCCCCACCTCATGAACCGCTTGGTTTAGCCCAGCTGGTGCGACTGGAGGCTGAGTATCAGAGGGAGCCGCTTCAGTCGGCGTGCTGGAGGGAGAACGGGGCAGAGGTTCTTCACTGCGAGGTTTCCCGACCCCCCCCCCCCCCCCCCCCCTGTTATTTTCCGTTACCAGCGCCGCATGGCTCTTGTTGTTTAATGGAGCTGGTCTTTTAAAATATCTCGATAAAGTACCGAGTTAAATGGCAGTCAGTGTGAGACCACACACGTGTCGTTGTGATTTAGTTTTGATTTATTTAATAGCAGCAATTTCATGGAACTTTTCAATACAAGTAAATGATTGTCAAATGAGATTATTCTGTGCCAAAAAACTTGCTGCAGAGTGGCCACTGTAGAAATAAACGTTTCAAAATTGAACACGCGAAACTCTAGCACTCTATCCAAGGTCGACACATGTTTTGAAGGGTAAAACCCTTTCGAAACAGAAACAACAAAAGGACAGGAAGTCACAGAAGGCTCTTTGGCGATACGACATCAGGGATTTTTTTAAGCTTTTCCCTCGGGAACGATAAAGACTCGACGTGATTTGGTTTTGTCTGGTAATTGATCTCACATGGGGGGGGGGGGGGGGGGGTTCGGGGCAGGAAACCGCACGGCCCAGGTCTCGGACACCTTCGGTCTGCTTGTGTGTTACCATAGCGACAGAAAAACCACAAAAACAACCACAACGCCCTGCTGTGTGGACCCTCCTGAGTCTGAGAGACACACACACACACACACACACACACACACACACACACACACACACACACACACATCATTAATGTAACACACCGCAAGAGCCGGCTTTTCCTGACTTGTGACCATGAGCCTCCATGACCTTCTCTCCTCCTCCTCCTCCTCCTCCTCCTCCTCATTCAATTAGATAAAGATCCACTGTGTCTTCGCCCTACTCAGCCACCACCCCCCCCACCACAGAGACCTCAGCCGCCTGTCCCCAAACGATGAGAGAACTGATAAAGAAAGCCAAGGTGCTGAAAAGTGGATGGAGGGAAGACACATTTCTGTCCCCCTCTCTCCACCCCCCCCCCCTTTTGAATCCCTAGTACAGCCTCCTGATCGAAGGAGCACATGAAGATAAGCTCTGTAGAGAGAGGAGAAAGGATCTCCGAGACAGATAGAACTCCTTTGTGTTCTCCAGGATGGTCTGCTGAGTAGAACACCACCTTTTTGCAGTTCTTTTTGCAATAGTCTCTACTGCAATGTGTTGCTAACAAGAGCTCCTGAATCACAGACTAGCGTGCAACATGTCCAAAACTCTGCAGCCAGAATTCTCCCCAGGACTAGGAAATATCAACGCATTACGTCCGTAACAGCTCCCAATCCCCTATAAATTAAATTCAAAGGCCCTGCTGTTAGTTTTATCGCATGCAGTAGCTCCCGAATCACAGACTAACGTCCAACATGTTCAAAACTGCGGAGACAGAATCCTTAATAGGACGAGTAAACATCTCTACACTATAGCTCCAGCAAGCTCCCAATCCCCTATAAATTAAATTCTAAACCCTGCTGTTCGTCCTTATTTAGAATTCAGTTCAAAAGCCTGTTCTTTTCCATTTAGAATTCGACTCAAAAGCCTGCTGTTTGTTATCAACGCCCTCCATGACTTCGCCCCCTGATGCATCTCTGAACTTGAAGTACCATGCACACACACACATACACACACACACACACACACAACAGGTCAGCAGGTCAAGGCCTACTCACCACAACAGATCATATACTCGGGCGCTGTATGTTGGGTGACCCAGCCTTTGCTGAGCGTTGCCCGGGCGACGGTGGAATGACACACACATGTGGAAAAAGCTGAAGTGCGGAGGTTCACAGCACATGGCCGAACACACACCCGTATATCAAAGCTTACACAAACAGCCGCCGAGCATCAGTCCTCCTACACACCACTTTAAATGATTAATGTTGCATTGATCATACTTTATTTTTTATCTTTTGATTGTCTCGTATTTGTTTTACCCAGAGATATCTTGATATGAATCGCGCGATGTAAAATAAAGGTAATTCTATTATTGTGTCACTGTCACGCTCAATTCCCCCTCAGTCTTTCCTCTCTCGCTGTGTTGAATGCAGATGAGATAAAGAGATCGACACAGCCCAGGGTGGGGGTAGTGGAGTTCATTAAGCATGCAAAGCGGTGTCACAATGGAGACGTTTGCGAAACAAATGGCCGCATAAAATCGATTTAGTGGAAAGCAGGAGGCAGGGTTGCTCTGTGAGCACATATTTGTGACTGTGCTGACGTTAGAATGAACACAACACTGTTGGGGTCCCATTTAGCAGCTGGAGCCCATGTTGAAGTCTAATGCGTCCAAAACAGTAAATATTGAACCTCAACAGAGATAATGTGTGGCTGTTGTCATTAAGGGGAAATTGCCCGGGCAGCTTTGGTTGGTTTGTCAAAGGAATGATCGAAATGAATCAACAGATTGTGATGGTCGTTTTCATTGGTCAATGTCGAAGGACGGACTTAGGGGCCAAAACATCGCCCACTGCAAACTTCTACCTTATCAACGCATTGAGCGCACATACAACCGATTCTACAGACACATACTGTCCATTGGACCCCTATTGTTAAAGTTTCTAATTAAGTTTATACGTTTGAATTGTCTCAGAGAAAAAAAAGAAGAAAAAAGCTGTCATTTGTACAATTTGTTCATGGAATTACAACAAAAAACGTTATCCAGCAACTATATAAATTGAACAATAAAGCAATCCTTTAGAAAAGAGAATATTTTGCTTTATTAAAATAAGACGTATCAAAGCCCACAGAACTGGCGCCACCATCGTGAACCTTTAGCGCTGCCGTTAGCCGCATGAGGCAGATAGCATCATTTCCCTTTCCTTTATGTATGAACGTCATGTAATCTCACAGCTCTCAAACACAAAGAAAAACACAACCGCGTTTAACAGATAACCTTGCTTTTGGCCCCCGGATAATAAGAACAACATAGGATAAGCTTTAGAAAGGAAACGTTTTAAAGATGTCGTCATTGATCAAATCATAAAAGCTGCATTGTGGTAACTTTAGTTCACAAGGTTCACAAGATGAAACCCAGAGTGAGATACTGCCGCCGTTGCTTTGACACGGTGGAAGTATAAATAAGCTTTGTATGTACTTTGTTTTGTAACTCCTGTAAAATACACCCTCACATTCTCCGCCTTATCTCAATATGCTGTCAAAAGATGCATGATGTTAGATGTTAAAACAATTGGACCATTGACCATATAGAGTTTTATACGCCATTCATGGGTATGTCCATATTCCTTCACAAATGCGTTTCTTGGCTTCGTTTGATGTTTTTCTTAGTCTACGAGAAATGGGTTAGGATATAAAGTAGCTTACATGGTGCATAAAAAACCTCAGTATATTTGATTTATATAACGCCACACACACACACACACACACACACACACACACACACACACACACGCACAAAACATGTCTACAATACAATTTTGGATATCCATCATGACACCACGCACCGTCCTACCTGTTCAGTGATTCCTCTCGTCGCTTCCTCCACGGTTCAATTCGGGCTGATCTTCTACCAATCACCGAAAGGGGGCGTATTTTCGTCCCTTTTGTTTCGGGGTTTTCTTACGCTTCAGATTCCCGTGATATATTCAATATCCCTCTGTCAAATAAACGGGCGCCAGCCAACCCTTCCCAGCTGCCCAGATCATAACTTAACTCGAACTTGGAGTGAATCCCTATGAGAAGCGTGTTGTGTTTGTAATCGAAATTTAATTTCTTCTCTTCACTGAGTGGTCGTTAACATTTTTGTTCACAGCACGACGACAATGAGCTAAAATCAACGGCCTGTGTAAACTATGAGTCCGTTGCGCACACTAGTGTAGGATTGCAAACTATACTCAGTTAGGAATGGGCCAACAGCTGTCACTTGATGGTACAACTTCTATACAATATTGTTTGTATTTAGTAAGTTAACGAAGTACCCACGTAACACTAAAAACCACTGGCATCTCTTTTACTATCTAGATTTCTCGACTGAAACAAACATTTATACAGTGTGAGGCTGACACCTGTTGGGGAAAGTTTAGTATTACAACGAAAGGTCTCATGACATTTCTTACATTGGGTCTGTAAGATGTAATCATAAGATGAGAGAAGCCAATAAAAACTATTAGAATATGTACGTTTATGTGTAATAACAATACCACACATAAGAGCATCACATGTCACGTGAATTTAAATAAAAAATATGAAATGAATTGTATAAGTTATTGTCAACATCCATATAGACCACATGGCATGAGTTTTAGTTTTAGTACTCAAATGATGCATTACTATTAGAATATTTCTGAAGACACTTTCATCCATAAAATTATTAACATAAACATAAAAACGTTAAACGTTATAAGTTGAAGGGTTCAGTCTTGTTCAGATTCATTCAATTTAGCATTAATAATGTCCATATTAATGTTTCCACACCGAGTCAGTGAACACGCATGTAATTGGTTTTCATGCACTTCTTTAATATATCAGTTTTTGATATTCACAACAAATACATTAAGCTCTTTCTCCATATGATACAACCTTAAATATCATTTCTTTTTTTTACACTGAAACCTTTTTTTCCCCTCAGGTCTGCCTATCAAAATGTCATTTTTATGTCTTTGTCGCGCCATTTTAAAATCTCATTCCATTTGTAATCTCCATGCCTGCTAGCAAACTGGACAATATTTCCTTTGTACAGCTATATACAGGTGAAAAAAGCTCCCATTTCTTTTTTAAATGATAGTTCTTCAGGTAAGAACTGGGATTGTTTGGGCTTAAGGTGCAGGCAAAGAGGACAGTTGGAAATGTGGAAGGATGAAAATTAAATGGAGGAAGAGGAGGAGTGAGTGGAGTCAAACACTAAAGATTATACAGAATATTGTGTGAGAAGGAGCCCATATAAAGTGGGGGTGCTTCGTGGAGACCCCTCCCTCCCCCCACACAAAACAACTCTTTTAAGTCTTCTGCAACTCCCAGAGCAAAAGGGTTATTCATATTTTAAAACATCTCCCCAAAGGTAGGCAAATAACTTATAATAACAGTAACATGTCCTTCAAAAATAAATACATGAGAAAAAAAGAAAACAAACACTTCAAAATAAAAGCTTTTTCTTCAGGTGTTCACATTGTGACCTTGGTGAGGTCATCGTTTGACTTTGAGAAGGTGAGACATCGATAGAGGTGAGGCGAGATATGGGGTTGTACTAAAATCCTTCCAAGTAGGGTGACGATTCATCGTGACATTGTAAAGCTGGGCAGAATGACATAAACGCAAAAAAACGTAGATGCTAAGGAGATGGGGAGGCTTGCGATGGCGGTCGCACAATGAGCCGTTAAAGAGTAACCACACGCTCGGCCGCCATTTTGAGCACGCTGCCCCCAAGAGGCATTGAAACCAAATTGTTGGTTCTGTTGAAATGTGGCAGTTTGTGACAAAAACTAAAGGCAAAAAAAACAACTCTATTGTACTTTTCAATTCAATTCAAACCAAAGTGGATCCAGACTGAATATATTTTTATCCTTTTTCAGAGTTTGGACTAATCTCGGACAAAATCAGGGCGTGTCTGACATATGGGTAACGCAATCTGATTGGACAACGGATCCGTCGCTGCCTGAAAAGTTGAACATTTCTCAACCTTTTGACGAGGGAAACGGAGCCGATGGAACGGATTGACCCACGATGCATTTTGAGAGCGCCCCATGCAAAGTCAATGAGATCCGTCGACAGACGTCAGACGTGTACACTGTGAATGGGGCGTTACATGTCAGAAAAAAATAATAAAAAAGCGTCCGGTTTTGTGCGCGTTATGAGCGCACTGGATGATGTTTTGACACAAGCGGTCCGGTGTGGCATAGCTGTCCTTTAACGGAGGGTCCTTGGGGAAAGCCCCCCCCCGCAGAGATGTGGTGTCACCCGTTCTCAACCGACGATAACTGGGGGAGTTTATTATTTATTTTTCGTTCTATAAAAGGAGGGTCGATGGCGTTGGCGTACATTTTTTAAAAACGGTTGACTGTAAAAGGGTTCCTAGACTTTGGCCTTAGCAGCAGAAGATTCACAGTTCAGCTCCTTCGGACGACGCGCGCGTGAGAGAGAAATATGTTTTTTTTAAGGGTCAGAGACTCATCATCACAACATTGTGTCACAATTTATTTGTCAATAAAAAAAAAGGCAACTCACTCATTTTGCTTCAATCTCTACAAAGTGCAAGTACACGAGCCACAAAGACCAAACGAGCCTCAAAGAAAAGACGTGATAGCCAAAAGAAAAAACAACAACAACAACAAAGCGCATTTTAAGAACAAAAACAATAACAAATAAAACTCATAAATAAAGTCAGTATCCGCAGGCCTGCCTGGCGACAGAAAACAAAAAGGCAACCGATAACGAAAGGAAAGAAACCTGTTTTCTCGCTGACCCTACCACACATGTTGGAATGGAAAATTGTGTCTGTGTGTCTGTCTGTGTGCGTGTGTGTGTGTGCGTGTCTGTGTCTGTGTCTGTGTGTGTCGACCCCGTTGCTTCTCAAGGCCCGGTCTCTTATTCTTCAGCAGGTCAAGTTGTGGCCATTCTACGATAGCAAGGGTCAACTTTTTAGTTTTTTTTGCTGTTCTTCAAGCGGAGTGCAGTAACAACGAAACAAAACAAAAAGTAACACCTAGGCTTTGTGTCCGCGATGAAGTGGAGGAGGTGAGTCAGTGGATTCAGGGTATAAATAATAATAATATATATTAAAAAAAAAATAACTCAGTTAACGTTCGAATTTGGGCGACGCAGCCAAGCTAGGTGGGGGAGGGTGGGTAAGGGGGGTGTAAGCCACGAGTACGCTCTACTTGTGATGAAATACAACATTAGGCCCGGGTGTTGGGGAAAAGTAGCAGCATCTTGGGTCCAGCAATCATGGGTCCAGCAATCACAGCAAAAAACAGAACCCCCTCTTTCTCAGTCGGTGACCATGGATACAAAAAAACGAAAACACAAAGTAGTTTTTTTTTTTTCCTCCAAACCCCGGTGATCAGAGGTCAGAGCAGGGGGAGTGTGTTGACTCGGTCAGGCACTGGTCAGGCCGCTTGCCAAATGCTCTGGAGTGAAACTGATAATATGTATATTTTTATAGATAAAATCATACCATCATCTTCTACGATATGATTTGTGATTTCAACACAAAATTCGGATTTTACCGAAACAAAAAGTGATGGCAAAATACCGTACTTCGGGAGTTTGGTCAAAATGGCGTTTCTTAAAACTTGATGAAAATTGATAAAAACGCATCTTAGGGTGGTAGTGAAGGAAGTTAAAAACCTTTCCTTGTGGACAATTAAAATAGCTACCCTCTCCTCTCCTCTTTCAACAAAAAAAGTGTAAAAAAAAAAATAAAAAAAATATTCAGGACACTACCGTTCATCTCTCACGAAACCGAAAAAAACTTAAAATCCTTCAACACTTGCGATATTCTTTAGCTCTCGTCAGGTGCCCGGAACGTGACTAGTGCCTGGAAACATCTAGAAAAAGACAGCGCTGGGTTACAGTAGTGGGACGGAGGGAGGGGTCTACTTCCGGTCTAGACCCACTCCACAGGAAGTGACTCCCACTGATCCTCCGTTCTCTTCGACCAGGAGGCTGAGGTACGTCCTCCTCTCCCCCACCCCCCCCCCCCCCCCCCCCCCCCCCCCCCCCACCCCCCCCACCCCCCCCCCCCCCCCACCCCCCCCACCCACCCACCCGCCCGGCCTGAGTTCCTCCGCCATCTTGACCCCCCCTCCCCTCTCACCTCCAGGCAGGAAGTGGCGCTCCAGTTTCGGCGTCCACTTCCTCTCGGAAAAATTATGTAAACGGGGGGGAAACAAAATATAAAAGGTTTGGTTTCGATATCTTTGCGTCTTCATTCGCTCTTCCTTGTGTCATTCAAGTGTTAGCCCCGCCCACCGCCCCTCCCCCCTCTCTCTTTCGACTTCTTCTTCATTGGTGTGTCTGGTGCGGCCGCCAGGTCGACTGGGAGGGCTTCCATGGGCAGAACGTTCTTCGGGGGTTAAAGACGAAGAAGAAGAGAAGAAGAAACCGCACATTCTTTTGGACGTGGTATTTTTTTTTTGTCGTTTTTTTTTTGTTGTCGTTTACCGTGATGAAATGAATCCAGCGTTGGAACACAAGACTTTTTTTTTTTCTCTTCTTCTTTCGAAGCAGACGTTGAAAAGGGAACGGACTCGTAAGGGCCTGCAGCACTTATTTAAACGCAGAGAACTCCCCTGTGAGATAAAAACAATGACACAAGGCCAGACGTTAAACTACAACCATTCAGGTGCTGCCACAGCAGAACTTTAAAGATGTCAGCGGCACAAACAATCCAACATTAAAGAACAAATTCAGCAACATTTACAGAAAGGTGCTCTTCAATGAAAGACCCCTCATTGCTTTGTGCTAGTGCCAAAAACATAATTTTCCATGCAGCATGCATGCAGTGTCTGTCTGTCTGTCTGTCTGAGAGCGTGCGCATACGTGTGTGTGCATATCTGTGGGTGTGTGTGTTTATATCTGTGTGTGTTTATATCTGTGTGTGTGTGTGTGTGCAGGTCTGTCTGTCTGTCTGTCTGTCTCCCTGTCTGTCTGTGTGCGTGTCTCACCGTATCCGCCGGCCTGGATGGGGGTCTTGGTGTCTGTCTGTCTGTCTGTCTGTCTGTCTGTCTGTCTGCGTGCGTGCGTGTCTCACCGTATCCGCCGGCCTGGATGGAGGTCTTGGTGTGTGTCTGTCTGTCTGTCTGTCTGTCTGTCTCCCTGTCTGTGTGCGTGCGTGTCTCACCGTATCCGCCGGCCTGGATGGGGGTCTTGGTGTCTGTCTGTCTGTCTGTCTGTCTGTCTGTCTGTCTGTCTGTCTGTCTGTCTGTCTGTCTGTCTGTCTGTCTGTCTGTCTGTCTGTCTGCGTGCGTGTCTCACCGTATCCGCCGGCCTGGATGGGGGTCTTGGGCGACGCGCAGGCGTAGAGACTGAAGTCCTCTGTCTGGAAGCCGGCGCGGTTCAGGGACGGCTCGGAGGCGCTGCGGTGGATCTTGGGTAAGGAGCGCGCCAGCAGCTCGATGGACGCCAGGATCTGAGCGGACACAGCCGACGCAAACGCTCAGCGGTGGCGTCACTTTCTGGAGCACTTCTTCCCGTGTTTTCTTTCCGCTCAAGTTACTGTCGGTCGTTTTTCGATGTTGATTGCGCGTGTCCACGTGTGTGTGCGTGTGTGTGTGTGTGTGCGTGAGTGTCCACACGTATGCGTGCGTGCGCGCGCGCGTGTGTGTGTGTGTTCATGTGTGTGTACATGTGTGTGTACATGTGTGCGTGAGTGTCCACACACATGCGCGTGCGCGCATGTGTGTGTTAGTGTGTGTGTACAATAGTGCGTGAGTGTCCACACGGATGCGTGCGTGCGTGCGCGCGTGTGTGTGTTCGCGTGTGTTTTCATGTGTGTGTACATGTGTGCGTAAGTGTCCACGTGTGTGTGTGTGTATGTATATGTTGGATTTTCTGTCCAAATAAAGTCAATTTAACACAGAATGTTCTGGTCAGTTAGTCGACCACACTACAAGGTGTTTAGCGTTTGTATTGGTACAGGTGCAATGGGCATTGAACATGGTACCTTTTTGCTGGAAGTCAAACATTCCTGAGCCCTACAATTATGACAAGGTAAGCTTCCAGGCCATTCATTGGTGGAATTGATCAAGGATGGCGTGGACAACTGATCGAAGCCGTGGCAAGTTTGAACGACAAATGATCATTCATCAAACTACAGAGAACAGGAATGCCTCCGAAACGAGTCGCGAGTGACACCATGCAACACAACTCTCAGCCAATCAGAGACGGAATCGGCCAAGACCGCTGCTGTTTGGTCCCGCCCCCCCTGGAGGGTGAGTTTGACCTGTGGCGTGACGCCGCGATCCTCACCTGGGGGAAGAGAGGCCGTTCCTCCCTCTTCTTCTTCAGGCAGTCCACCATCAGCCTCTTCATCGCCTTGGGACAGTTACTCCGCACCTTGCTGAGGTCGGGGGCGAGGTAACCCCGGCCCACCATGAAGATGATCTGGGGGTGGGGGGGGGGGGGGGGGCAGGGGTTCATTTTCCACGTGTTGTTTTTCAAAGTAAAAGCTTTTTAGTTATTTCACATCCAAAACTATATCAAATCTATATCTCTCAGTACCTCAATACCAATATGTCTACCACTAATATAGGATCCTCCCCCCCCCCCCCCACATAAAAGGCCAACACACAACTAGCTGCCGTGTTTCCCCCAGACAATCCCTCAAATCATATCCATTGTATTTATTTAGTTCCTCAACGCACCCGTTTCAGTCGAAAAGACACAATACCATGAAACGCACAGAAAGACCCCGCATTCGATCGCATCGTTGCTCATCACGCTAGTTTCCGATATATCGAAGAAAACGGGGTGAAAACTCAACATCGACGAGATCCACCGAAGCCGGGTGCGGCGGTCTACCTGGTCTCTGTTGTTGATGTTGGAGTAGGGCAGCACGCCGGACATGAGCTCGTACAGCACGATGCCGAAGGCGTACACGTCGGACTGGAAGCTGTACGGGTTCTTGTCCTGCAGCCGGATCACCTCCGGAGCCTAGCGTCGGAAGGGGAAGGGGGGGTAGTTTAAAGGTGACATATTATAGCACCAGGTGGACACATCTAGGTGGACACGCCCTATCGTGATGTCAGAAGAGGCAGATTTTCAAAACAGCTTGTAAAGGCCAATCACACTCTCACCTGGAGGTGTAATCCATCACCTTTAGGAACAATATGCCGTTTAGCAATAGGTGCTAGGGCATGTGACCGGCAACTTCATGTGGGAAGATTAAGCTTTATTAATCCCTTTTTAACCTGTATATAATGTAGGCCTAAGCAATACTTTTTGAAATGTAAAATGTATCAGTAAAAATAAAAAAGATCAAGAATCGCACGTAAATATTAAATATCCTAAAATGACATCAAGCAGTTCCATTTCGTCACATTCAAAAACAAAAGATGACATTTTTAATTTCCTCTCCATGCTTAATACATACTCTAATATAATAATTCAGCCACTTAGCGAGCACTTTCACCCACCATCCACAAGATGGAGCCAGAGAGCTGCTCAAACTGATGCGAGCCGCTCCAGCGGGACTTCACTGTGGCCAGGCCGAAGTCCCCGATCTTCACCGTCAGGTCCTCGTGCAGGAAGATGTCTGGGAGAGGGAGGGGTGGTCAAGGAAACCGCGCCTTGTTCCACCCGTGGCTCCACTGTGTCAACTCTTTCCGAAGCCCGAATGTGCATCCTGTCAATGCTTCCTAACATCTCAAGGCTTAACCATCGGAGCGAGAAACGTCCCCGCACCCCTTCCTAGAACCCTGCGGTGAAAGAGCGAGACGCGAGGACGAACCACAAAGAATCCATTACTTGTGGGCCGAGTCGTGCACCGATCACTAAGTGCAACGAAGAGACGGAGAGATCAGGATGGTTCAGTGGATCGGACAGACAGACAGGCAGACAGACAGACAGACAGTCTGTCTCCATGTCGGCCCCAGCACGGCCTTGTACAGTCACACAGAGATCTGTGGAAGACAGACTGGACCTAGCCTAGCTATTGCCGGACCAAGATCAATCGTAGATCGCACGTCGGTCTGGGGAGGCTGCTGTCATTTTCTTCAGCACGAGGGGCGTGATCAACGGGCCTATTTCAACTGACTCTGTACGCGATTGTCTGCCTGCCGTCGCTTCCCTGTCGTCCCTGTGTTAAACCAGCCAATAGCGCGCCGGGGGGGAAAGCCAGCCTGGTGATTGGCTCCCGTAAAAGCGGATCGGACTCAGGAAGAGATGTAATGCTCCTCTCCAGACCCTTCTCTGCAGGGCGAATTCAAAGCGCCGGCAGAACGGGCCGGGGGGTAGCCAGTCTAGATCGGACCACAGCTCCACTACCTTACTGTAGTCGAGTAAAGTTTTGAAAGTAGGATACTGTTGCTCTTCAGGTCTCTATGGATGATGGACTTGGCGTGCAGGTAACTACAACAAACGCAACAAACACATTGTCAAACTGGTGAATACACATTGTTCGAATAATAACATTGTGCCCGTAAGAAAACAACAATGTAAAACTACTTTAACAATGATTTGCCGGTAAACACAAGGACAGGAATAATTTAGTGTGCACTTGTGCATGCGTGCGTGCGTGCGTGTTTGCTCGAGTGTGTGTACATGTTTGTACATGTGTGCGTGAGTGTCCACGTGTGTGCACGTCTGTGCGCGTGTATGTATGTACGTGTGTGTGTCCACGCGTGTGTCCACATGTGTGTGTGTGTGTGTGTGTGTGTGTGTGAGTGCGACTCACTCCATGCCCTGGGCAGTCTGCCGGGCGATGTCTATGAGCTTGATCATCTCGAACTTGGTCTCGATGATGTGCAGGTGGTGGTACAGGCTGCTGCCCTCGCACCACTGGGTCACGATGGCCAGCTGCGGCTTGGTGGTGTAGCCCATGAACAGCAGGATGTTCACGTGACGCGTTTTCCTGTTGGGGAGGGTCGAACGACATGGAGAGGGAGAGAGAGAGACAGAGAGACAGAGACAGAGACAGAGAGAGAGAGATTAAAGCTGGGGTAGGAGATTTTTTTTCAATGCATTATTGTTATATTTGTTCCCTTTTAAATGATTGGATGGCCTGCCTGTCTGTGTCGGTCTTACTACCTAGCTACCTGTGTGCACTCACTGACCAGAGTCTTCCTCAAGGCTAGGCAGACCCGTTGCTAAAGCTAGCTAGCTAGCTAGCTAGCTAGTCATGTGTTTTTGGGGGTTTGGCTTTGGAGGGAGGCCCGAGCTGAGGGGTGGGACTTTTTCAGTCGGATACGTTCAGAATGAAGCCCACTCTGGGTGGATTCGCTCTGAAATTGCCTAACCCAGTTTCAATGTTAAAAAGATAACGTGGCTCATGTCTCCGGAGGCTGCTTTCCAAGGCTTTCCTACGCCCTCGTTCACTGTACCCGCGAGGAGATGACCAGTTAGTGGGCGAGCAGGAGGGAAAGAGCAGTGTGGAAACAACAACGTCCACTTGTTGATTACCCGAGTCAACAAACAGCGACCTAATCCAAACAATCTCCGAGGCACTTCCTGTGAAAGGTCCACTGACTGTCCGAAGCAGATTCGTGAGCTGGTTGAGGTCTGGTTAACTGCGTATTGAGGACAGTGGGCTCCCCCCCCCCCGAAGCTCTCAGGCCGCCTTCAAAACCCTCCTCAAAACCCACCTCCTCAAACTTGCCTACGGCCTGTGACCCCCCCACCTTGTATGTCGGCCCATCTCTGTGTCTTATTTTTTAATTTTGTTTGTTTGTTTTCTATGTTCCAGCCCACGTTGTAAAGCGTCCTTGAGTTTTGAAAGGCACTTCATAAATCTCATTTATTATTATTATTATTATTATTATTAAGAGACCCCTTCCCCCTACCTGAGGACGCCCACTTCATTCTTGAAGGCCTGGAGCTGCTGAGGTGTCGGGGCGGTGACGTTCAACATCTTGACCGCCACGTCACCTGTGGGAGAGAGACAGACAGAGAGAGAGACAGACAGAGACAGACAGAGAGAGAGACAGAGAGAGAGACAGAGAGAGAGAGAGAGACAGAGACAGAGAGAGAGACAGAGAGAGCAAGAGAGAGACAGAGACCGAGAGAGAGACAGAGACAGAGCGAGAGAGACAGAGAGAGAGAGAGAGAGACAGAGAGAGCAAGAGAGAGACAGAGACAGAGAGAGAGACAGAGACACAGAGAGAGACAGAGACAGAGAGAGAGAGACAGAGCGAGAGAGACAGAGAGAGAGACAGAGAGAGAGACAGAGAGAGCAAGAGAGACAGAGACAGAGAGAGAGACAGAGACACAGAGAGAGACAGAGACAGAGAGAGAGAGACAGAGAGAGAGAGAGACAGAGAAAGAGAGAGACAGAGAAAGAGAGAGACAGAGACAGAGAGAGACACAGAAAGAGAAGAAAAGAAAGAAAGGTCCATAAAGAGAGAGGAAATGAGACAGAGAGACTATTTATTCTATTTCAGATTTATAGTTTATCAATAAGTTATGATAGTGTTTTGCTGCTCGGTCAGAGACGTACAACAACATGTTTCCCCCCCTCCATACTCAGGAGTTTGACTTAAATGTTTCCCCAACTTTAAATGCAGTTCTGGTTCCAGTGCAATGTGGCTTGAATACAACAACATACACTTCATAAACTGTACTCTGGCTTTGGATGAAACTAAACCAGTTTCAAAACGAGCCAGCCACTGAGAAATATGTCGGCCGACGACTCTGCTTATCAGAAGATGTCAGGATGTCATGTGACCAAGCAAGAAGTTCAATCCCCCACCAACCAATGAAGAGAACTCAGATTGGTCTGATAGCAGGCTGAACAAGGATGCAAGCTCGCAACACTGACTGTTAGCCTGTTGCACCTGCGCTAGCATGAGGAACGCAGATCAGACGAGCATCAGTGCTTCTGTCACTACTGAGGTGACTGCAAAACGACTTTGGACAAACATTGGTTGAGTACATGTTTTCTGGTATTTGATATAGTAGTTATATTATGAATATTATTACGAGAATTATAATCTAAACAAAGGGGGGAGGTCAGTGAACATATTGAATGAGCAACACCTTTGTTTAACAACAAATATTGTCCCTTTTAAAAGGTGACATATTATACCACCAGGTATGAGTGTGATTAGCCGCTACAAGCCGTTTTAAAAATCGGCCTCCTCTGACATCACAAGTGGGCGTGTCCACCTAGACTTGTGACGGATAAATGAGCAACGTTTGCTGCGGTCCACTGGGTAGGCCGGTAGACTGATCGATCCAGCACACATCTGGGTGGACCCGCCCACGTGTGATGTCAGAAGAGGCTGATTTTCAAAAGGGCTTGTCACGGCTGATCACACTCACAACTGGTGGCGTGATAGGTCAACTTTGACAACGGGTAGAATATAACCTAAGTAGGCACAACAGGAAGTGAGAGGTCGCTGGAGCGATCAGTGAGTGTGGTGAAGCCTACCGTGCCACTTCCCCTTGAAGACGGTTCCAAAGGACCCCGAGCCGATCCTCTGGCCCAGAGTGATCTGCCCCTCCGGGATCTCCCAGTCGTCGCTGGAGTCCCGCCTCCCCAGGGTTTTCTGGACCAGGGGAGAGAGACGCCCAGTTGGACGAAAGGACACCCGTGGTCCGTTTCACACGCTAGTGGCGCTAGCTAGCCTGAGACGCCTAGCGTACCCGCATAGAAATGTGTGGGTGTGTGTGTGTGAGTGTTTGTCTTGGAGTGTGAGTGTGTGTGTACCTCAAACAAAAGTAAATTGTGATTAACTTGTTTATTAGCACGCTTCTACAGCTTAAGTCAGTGCACATGTCGCCGCGCACAATTAGCGGAATCACCTTTTCCGTGCGTTCAACGTAAAACCATAAAGTTTAACGACAACGACAAATAATCATACAATTATTATTTTCTATTCCTCCATATTCTACCGCTACAAAACATCCATTACATTAATATAAAAAACATTTAGGCCCGTCAGGTTCAAAGTCAACCCAACGCCAGACGTTGTTCGGGAAAAACAACGCACAATTCCGGCAAACGCACGCCGCCGCACGCTCACCATCTTATTGCGGTCCTCCGAGGAGGACGACGACTTCCTCTCCCGCTGCGGACACGGCGACTTCTGGGGCATCTTCACGCTGCTCAGCGAGCCGGGCAGGGAGGCCGGGGGCGTGGCCGACAGCCCCGCCGTGGATCCTGGGAAGGGGGGGGGGGGGGGGGGGGGGGGGGGGGGGGGGGTCGGTGGGTGATGATGGAGGAGGGGAGAGGGCGGGGTTGTAGAAAATTCTTCAAATAAACGAAATGAGGTCAAAGTACGAGAGGAAGGGTACATTTATTGAAATCAAAAGGCGGTGGCGGAGTATAAAGAGCGGGAAGGTGGAGGTGTGGGGGGGCGTGGAGGGCGGGCTCCTACTGCGTTGGGTTTGGTGAGGTGAGAGTCACACGGCACATGCAGTGAGGAGTGTGGTGACGGGGTCGCCCATCAGGCTAAGATGCGTTCGCTAACTAGGGGACGCCATCGTAGCCCCACGCTAATAACTGTCAAAAAGAGTCTAAACCAAAGCAACACATTTCAGAAAAATGTCCCCGTGTTACTACATTTGATCACTGATTTGCTTCTGATTTGACGATTTTGTGTTCATGGTTCCTCGATGTGTTTTGGAGCAACAACAGTATGGAAGCTAACCTCATGGGGTGACACGTGTAATACCCGTTCTGACCACTAGCGGGTGCTGCTGCCTCCACTAGGATAACACTCGGCCTAGGATAGACATCTTCTTCCCTCACAGCTTTTATTGGCTGATCAATATTTCTCCCAAACAACTGAAAGGGAATTAGCGAGGAATTGCCGCGGGTGAAAGTAACAACTGATCTTAAAAGAGAAATAATAAAAGATGCTCAAAAGTCAAACTCCCATGCAGGATCCCCGGCAAAAACACAATAATAAATCGGACAAGCAAGCTCGTGTGTGTGTGTTGCGTCGACAGACCCACAACGACGCACACAGTGGTGGGGTGGATGTGCACAACACGCCATCACAGGGAGGTTTGTGAGGGGCAGGGGGGGGGGGGTGAGAAGCACACACACACACACACAAACACAAACACGACCCAAACGAACACACACACACCTAACACGACGCACAGCCCCACACCCACACACAGACCGACATTGGCCTAGCTACCTCGGCACAGGGGCTCGGTCTCAAAGTCAAACACTATGTCATTGGGGTGGGAGTTAAGGAGGGGGCTGGAGGTCCGCGTTCGGTGCTTCCTCAAGGGGCGTGCGGGGTGGGTCGGGGGGGCTGCAGGAGAGACGAGAGAGAGACACACACACACAGGATCACCGGCCCTGAAGCCCAGCCGCTCAACCCCAACCCCAACCCAGGGGCTCGCTGCCGCGCCCCATCCACGCGCGCACGCGGCGCGCCTTAGCGCCCGTACCGCCGCAGCGGTGTAGAAGCTACGCGACTTAGCGCCCGAACACCGTAGCGGTGTGGAAGCTACGCGACTTAGCGTCCGAACGCCGTAGCGGTGTAGAAGCTACGCGCCTTAGCGCCCGAACGCCGCAGCGGTGTAGAAGCTACGCGCCTTAGCGCCCGAACGCCGCAGCGGTGTAGAAGCTACGCGATTTAGCGCCCGGACGCCGTAGCGGTGTGGAAGCTACACGCCTTAGCAGCCGTACCTCACGGCGGTATACAAGCTAAACGCCTTAGCGCCCGGACGCCGTAGCGGTGTGGAAGCTACACGCCTTAGCAGCCATACCTCACGGCGGTATACAAGCTAAACGCCTTAGCGCCCGAACGCCGCAGCGGTGTGGAAGCTACACGCCTTAGCAGCCGTACCTCACGGCGGTATACAAGCTAAACGCCTTAGCGCCCGTACCGCCGCAGCGGTGTAGAAGCTAAGCACCTTAGCGCCCGAACGCCGCAGCGGTGTAGAAGCTACGCGCCTTAGCGCCCGAACGCCGCAGCGGTGTAGAAGCTACGCGCCTTAGCGCCCGAACGCCGCAGCGGTGTAGAAGCTACGCGATGTAGCGCCCGGACGCCGTAGCGGTGTGGAAGCTACACGCCTTAGCAGCCGTACCTCACGGCGGTATACAAGCTAAACGCCTTAGCGCCCGAACGCCGCAGCGGTGTGGAAGCTACACGCCTTAGCAGCCGTACCTCACGGCGGTATACAAGCTAAACGCCTTAGCGCCCGAACGCCGCAGCGGTGTGGAAGCTACACGCCTTAGCAGCCGTACCTCACGGCGGTATACAAGCTAAACGCCTTAGCGCCCGAACGCCGCAGCGGTGTAGAAGCTACGCGACTTAGCGCCCGAACGCCGTAGCGGTGTGGAAGCTACACGCCTTAGCAGCCGTACCTCACGGCGGTATACAAGCTAAACGCCTTAGCGCCCGAACGCCGCAGCGGTGTGGAAGCTACACGCCTTAGCAGCCGTACCTCACGGCGGTATACAAGCTAAACGCCTTAGCGCCCGAACGCCGCAGCGGTGTAGAAGCTACGCGACTTAGCGCCCGAACGCCGCAGCGGTGTGGAAGCTACACGCCTTAGCAGCCGTACCTCACGGCGGTATACAAGCTAAACGCCTTAGCGCCCGAACGCCGCAGCGGTGTAGAAGCTACGCGACTTAGTGCCCGAACGCCGCAGCGGTGTGGAAGCTACACGCCTTAGCAGCCGTACCTCACGGCGGTATACATGCTAAACGCCTTAGCGCCCGAACGCCGCAGCGGTGTGGAAGCTACACGCCTTAGCAGCCGTACCTCACGGCGGTATACAAGCTAAACGCCTTAGCGCCCGAACGCCGCAGCGGTGTAGAAGCTACGCGACTTAGCGCCCGAACGCCGCAGCGGTGTAGAAGCTACACGCCTTAGCAGCCGTACCTCACGGCGGTATACATGCTAAACGCCTTAGCGCCCGAACGCCGCAGCGGTGTAGAAGCTACGCGACTTAGCGCCTGAACGCCGCAGCGGTGTAGAAGCTACGCGACTTAACGCCCGAACGCCGTAGCGGTGTGGAAGCTACACGCCTTAGCAGCCGTACCTCACGGCGGTATACAAGCTAAACACCTTAGCGCCCGAACGCCGCAGCGGTGTAGAAGCTACACGCCTTAGCAGCCGTACCTCATGGCGGTATACAAGCTAAACGCCTTAGCACCCGAACGCCGTAGCGGTATACAAGCTACACGCCTTAGCACCCGTACGCCATAGCGGTGTATCAGCTAAACGCCTTAGCACTATATCAGCCATACGTCGTAATGGTATATAAGCTAAACACCTTAGTGCTGTAGCACCCGAACGTCTAGCGCTTTGTTAGCTAAACGCCTAAGCTCTATAGCAGCCATACATCATAGTGGTATATAAGCTAAACGCCTTAGCAGCCATACGTCTTAGTGGTATGCAGGCTAAACTCATGAGGCTGTAGTTGCCAAACGGATAGCGGTATACGAGCTAAACGCCTTAGCAGCCATACGTCATAGCGGCAAACAAGCTAAATGCTTGAATTAGCGCTATAGCCAGCTTCATGCTATAGCGGTTTAGCACCCATATGTCTTAGTGGTATAACAAGCTACACACCGTAGCAGTATAGCTAGCATTAGCGTTATAGTGAGCTACTCGCATTAACGGTATAGTGAGTGCCAGCCAAATTTTGATTCACCCCTTAGACCTCTATGCAATTGTATATATTATTGTATAAAACAAGTGTCCAATTTCATCATGAAATGGTGATCATAATCAGCTTTAGATTTGTACTTTTCTTTATCAACATCGTACACATTTTTCATTGCCAACATCGTATACATATTAGTTAAACTTTCCTGTTATCTTTGACCTTTTTGTTCATTTTGCATCCCAGAATGTTTGCAATCTACTCCGTTTTGCAATCTCCGCGAAGTGGTTGGGGCTTCTACTAATAACGTTGAGACGATAACATCTAATATCTATGGAGAGCTTTTCTCTTCTGTAAGAAAGCTCAGCTCTCATTCCCCGCTATCCCATCCAGGCCTGAGCTCCGCAAAGTAGATCAAATCCAGGATTTGTGGCCTTTATCTGCCGCGCGTTGAGAGGACGCTTACACACGGACACAGGAAATGTTTATATATTTATATACTTCTTCAGAAACAGAACCAACTGAACTTTAAGGGCCATTAGCAGACACAGAGAAAACATAAATAAACAAACCGAAAAAAAGAACATAACTTTGACACGTAGACACAGGGATGGTCGGAAAAAAACGAAATGCCCGAAATAAAATAAAGAATACAAAATAAAAAGTAAAAATTTAAACACTTACCTCCATCTGACCTCGGCAAACCTTGATCTCGGATCAGGTCCTGAAGCAGAGACACAAACGGGAAATAAAACAAGTCAACAACACGTGTTCGCTCATCTATAGTTCCACGTTGACGCAGTGCATGACCAGGCAGTTGATGCGGCCTGGTCCATAACTTAGCCTTCAGTCTAACAGAAACAGACTTCCTCCTTTTAGAGAAACACTTTCAGATCGAACAATGGGAAATGTCCCTCCCAAGATACAGAACTGAGAGACACAGAAGATCTCCAATCCCATATATGTGCAGACTCTTGAATGACAATGGACTGCAGATTTTACCAGTTTGTTTTGACGTATGATGTTTTTGCTTCCATTTTTTAATTATAAATATAATGGTGACTTTTTAATTATGTTATTATTGTAACAGCATGAGTAATTCAGTGTTTGCGATGGTGTTTTTTTGTATGCCGTCGTCATGGTCCTGCCATAATGCTGAAACTAATGCCATCCATTTGTATGGTACGCCCTTCCGTACGAGTCGTTAGGTGTAAATCTCCGAGCTTTCTTGCGGCATTTCGCGGAGGCAAGCCCCCTTTTGGTCGTAGTATAAACCTTCCCTATCGTAGTTCTGAGAGTAGACCGAGTTCAGTGAAGCTGACCGTACGACTCGACAACAAAAATGGCTGCGCTCTTAAAGAGATTTATTTTCTTTGCGTTTGTGTCACGCTAGTCATTTTAATGTCGATCTTAAATGCTCTTACACACTTGATTACATTGCTGCTTTAATCCGGTCACCAAATCATGCACGGCACGGTCTTGCTGTGCGTGCAATACAATGTAAAGACGTGTTGTTTGTTCTTCGAGCTGGTTTGCTCAAGAGGCTAACGCTAGCTTACAATCTAGCCAATGACATGACGCCATGCCACCAAACAAACGGGAACGCTACAAGTGGTACAAGCCAGGAAATTACGTCACGTCCTCGCTGGAGCAGGTCGGACATACCGCCGTACCGAACAAATGGATGGCACCACAAACTAGGCTAGTCGTCAAGGGCGTCTGTGATTGGACGGCAGCGGCCGACGACTCACGTCGATGTTGACGGGCTCGATGGTGTTGATGTGGACGTTGGGTGCCGAAGAGGAGCGGTCCCGCTGGCCAAACTGGTTCCGGTGGTCCTCCTCACTGGGCCGGAAGTTCTGTGGGATGGGGATGGACTTGGACGGGGAGACACTGGCGTGGCAAAGAGAGCTGCAGGGGGGGGGGGGGGGGGGGGGGGGGGGGGGGGGGGGGAAGAGAGAGAGAGAGAGAGAGAGAGAGAGAGAGACAGACAGACAGACAGACAGACAGACAGAGACGGAGAGAGAGAGCGCACAAAACACAAATGATGAGGAAGACGTACTTGCATTTAAATTAAGCTGAATGCATTTGCTTTGAATGTATCACAATTACGTTTAAGCTAATTATTGCCAACATTCATATTTTATCAAATATAATACTATTGATTATTCGAATTCATTCGTGGTGCATTATCTACGACAACACAAGACAAGATGGAACTTCATTGATCCCAGACGGGAACCTCGGGACCCTCGGGATGTGAGTCAGCGGGGGGGCCTCACCCGGTGGAGTCGGAGGGGGGTAGCGATGGGTAGACCTCAGACATAGGGGTGGTACCCTCCTCCTCCTGGGTGAGGGGGTGGTGCTCGAAGAACTTGGACACCAGCAGCAGGCTGAGGAGAAGGAGGAGGAGGAAGAGGAGGACGAGGACGAAGAGGAAGAGATCCCGTTAAAGCAGGTTGTGACAGCTCAGACATTAACACACACGGCCTCGACCAGTGGCCCGTCGCTGGTTTCAATCGAGGTTTGATTGGCAAGCGACATCGCTAATTTAAGCCAATCAGAAACAGCCGATGAACTGCGCTCGGTTAAGACGGGTTGTGGGTCGTTTGTTGTTTGGCTAACACAACAGGAAGTCTTATCAGCGGGCAGAAGCAGTGTGCTACACTTCCACTGTTGTTTCTATGGGGATGGCTAGACAAACAACAGCAAGGCTTTAGGAGCTCTCAGATAACTCGCATTCAAAACATCAAATCTATTTAAAAAAATGAACTTTTATCCACTTTTTTGAAGATGCATATTATTAATTAGTAGGTAGGGTGTTCAGGGATGTCTTTAAAAGGTACACTGCAGACATTAGGGTTCAAACCCGGAACCTTTTGGTTGGGAGTTGAACCCCACGAGACTGTCAACCCACCATAACCACCTGAACTCCGAAGAGCTTCAACATGATTGGGGCTGGCTGGATGGATGGATTGATGAATGGATGGATTGATGAATAGATGAATAGATATGTGGTTGATGGATGGATGAATGGATATGCGATTCATGAATTGATTGCTGGATGATCGATGTACGATGGACGGAGGGATGGATATGTGGTTGGATGATGGACAGAGGGGTGGAAGGACGCTGAATAACGGGTCGATGATGGATTGACGGAGGGACGGTTGACGGACGACTGACAGACGAGGGACGGGCCGACGGCCGGCTGGACGGGCGGTGACTTACTCCAGCTGGTCGTAGTTGACGCACATGAGCGGCACCTCCGTGCTGCAGCGCTGGTGGAACTTGTAGCCGCAGGTCTGGCAGCGGAAGCCCTGGAACAGAAGCTTCCGGCAGAAGTCGCAGAAGGCCAGCGTGAAGAACGTCTTCCTCACCTGAGACGGGACGAAGAAATGACGGCATATTCAGCCCCAATCATGCTC
Source organism: Pollachius pollachius (assembly GCF_949987615.1). Classification (NCBI taxonomy): domain Eukaryota; kingdom Metazoa; phylum Chordata; class Actinopteri; order Gadiformes; family Gadidae; genus Pollachius; species Pollachius pollachius. The sequence goes on from NC_136937.1 coordinate 2,268,400, forward strand.
GCATACTTTGTTTTTTTTACAATGTGCTCTCTCTGTATGTCTTTTATTTTTCATTTTCATTTCATTTCCTTACTTTTAATAATGTTAATCTGTAGTATTATTTTGAACCAAAAGCCCCACTAGGGACAAGTTTCTTAAATTAGCTTTGGCTAGAAACACACATGATGCAAACATTGGATCACGCTTGTCTATGTTTCTGTCCCTATTCAAATAGACCTTAAATAAATAAATAGAAGTGGTTTTGAATCGGGAACTTCCTGCTTCCTACATCCTGTTGTAAACATAGGGCTTGTTTTAAAATGGCTCATGATGGTAAATGGACGGCATTTATACAGCGCTTTTATCCAAAGCGCTTTACAATACGGCCTAACGTTCACCCATTCATTCACACATTCACACACCGACGGTGGAGTCGACCACGCAGAGTGACAGCCAGCACGTCAGGAGCAGTCAGGGTGAGGCGTCTCGCTCAGGGACACCTCGGCACTCAGCTAGGGGGAGCCGGGGATCGAACCAGCAACCTTCCGGTTACCAGCCAACCCACTCCACCTCCTGAGCTACTAATAAACAGCTCACTCTGTAGGTCCTGAGTCCTTTTAAGAAGGTACTTCACTAATCCTCCTCCTGTTCTGAATCCGGGCCCGGTGCCGGGGAGTTACTTACGAAGTTGTGCGTCGTCAACGGAACGTTCTCCAGCACCTCGACGTGAAGCTCCTCCCCCGTCAGCCAGGATATGTCTGTGTCCCATCCAATGGGCTTCTTCTCTCTGAAACAGGAAGTGGGGAATTTTAGGAGGGTAAAGGACGGCCCCTCGCAATGAAGGATGCGCTGAACACAAACGTGACAAGATTTAATTTAATTCATTTAATTTGATTTACATTATTTTTATAAGCCATATTTTTCCAAGAAGGACCTTTGAAGAGGAATTAAACATAATCTACACTGACGGCGCAAGGATTCTCTTATGGTTAAAGGGCGGAACTCGGCTATGTTCCTGTATTGGTACCAAACTAAAACCTAACTAAAAATCTGCAAGATATATTTGTGTCAACAGTCAACGGTTAATACTTTGTTAATACACTGGTTTGAGTTTGAATCCACCAGCAACCGCACTGAGTGGAGCATTAGCGGAAAGGTCTCAGAAGAAAGGCAACAACAGATGTTGTGTTATGTGTTGTGTAATGGTGGTACACATTGGGTAAGTGTTGTGTATGTGTAACGGTGGTACACATTGTTTGTGTGTTGTACACATTGTGTACGTGTATGTGTTGTGTATATGTAACGGTTGTACACATTGTGTATGTGTTGTGCATATGTAACGGTTGTACACATTGTGTATGTGTTGAGCATATGTAACGGTTGTACACATTGTGTACCTGTATGTGTTGTGTATAGGTAACGGTTGTACACATTGTGTATGTGTTGAGCATATGTAACGGTTGTACACATTGTGTATGTGTTGTGCATATGTAACGGTTGTACACATTGTGTATATGTTGTGCATATGTAACGGTTGTACACATTGTGTATGTGTGCAACCGTTTCCCTTCTGTTCCTGGACTGTTAATTCATTAATGGTCTCACCCGTCCTGTATCCTGTAGACCGCACAGCATTCTGGGATGAGTCCGCGCATCATCAGGGCTTTCTTCAGCGAGTCCCTCAGAGTCATTCCACAGCGGGCAGGGACCTGCACAGAAGGGGGAGAGAAGGGGGAGGGACGGGGGAGAGAAGGGGGAGAGAATGGGGAGAGAAGGGGGAGAGAAGGGGGAGAGACGGGGGAGAGACGGGGGAGAGAAGGCCGAAAGATCCATTAGGACATGAACGATACACGAATAGGTCTGCCGGGATTGATCAAACAAAAGTGTCTGAAAAACTTGGAACCCATGATTTAAAATTTCTAGAAGGGGAACACTGCAATGTTTTAAGCAGTGAGCTAGCCAACCGCAGTAGCTTGTTGTGCTAATTAGCACAACCTGACTTGACGTCACTTTCTGGAGCAGGTACTCTGGATATGACTTGGATAAACAAAATGACGGCTAGCAGATAGATGATGTCATGCCCCTTCTTCAATCTAATTTAAAATGACGGTGTGCCATCATGTAAAGTCAGCCTCTGTGTGAGTGTACATCTATATTTCCATGAGCTATGTTAATTAGCTTAAGCCTGTGCTCTCCTTCTTTTCCTTTGTCATGCACTTCAGGGAGGACGGCTGCTCGGATAATCATGTCACTATTGGCCATGCGTTCTTCTAGAAGGAGCTTTGGTGCGGAAATTCATGTAGGCTTCAGATTTCATCTATAGAATGAATGAGGCAGGGAGTTGGAATCAAACAACCTTAAAAAAAACCCACAAATAAGTATTGTAGCCAAGTATCAGGATAAGTCTACTTAAGGGGCCTTCTTGCTTCTAAAGCTAGCTGGGCCACTGGTAGGGGCCATGGCCTTAGCGGACAAGGTTAGATCGCTCTCCGAGGCCTTTGCTCATTTGAAGGCATCTGTCTGTAGCAAACACTGCATATCTCATCAAAGAAAAGAGGGTCACCTACATTTCATTCCCCTCGGCCGCACACGCATTTTAATTTGTCACAGAGCGAAACTCGAGCGATGGAAAGATAAAGTGTTCTTGATTCTCTGAGAGTTAAAGCTGTTGTCCTAAAATCCAAAGACATGGTGAAACATTTGTTTTCCCTTTTGACCTTAGCGGCCTCCTTCTATTTACCTATTCTACAGAGTCGGCCAAAATACCACAAACATCCTGTTCATTAGTTATAAGCTCTACATCCAAATCGAATCAATGCAATACTTTCCCGAGGTTTGAAAGACACCTGCATGTGGACGTTAATTAGCCGGCGTCGGTAGGCTTAAAATCTCAACCGAAAATGTGATCACATTTTTACCCCCTTCCCTCATATCGCGGTCGATTTCATCTGTTTTATGAAGATGCATGTTTTAACAACTCCTGACCCCCCCCTCCATCACACCCCGGTCACGTGCCCCCCACTTCACCAGAGCCCCCCCCCCTACATCACGAGGGCTGGGGGGGGCTCCCACACCCTGGACCCACCGTACCAGGCAGTCTGAGGTCGTTGTGCTCATCCATCGCCGGGGGACTTCTAAACCTGAGCGAGTTGTTTGAACGTCGGCGAGAACGGCCGCAAACACACCTACGACCCTTAGGGAATGACGTGGTCCAGTCTCCACCGTGGTGGAACACACTGGCGATATAACCAATTAATGAAGCCCGGAGCGAGCGAGAGCTTATTTAAACATTGAAGGCCGATGTTAAGAGCGACGTCGCGTTGTTTGATACAGTTTTCTTGGATTTCGGCTCAGTCCACAAGACTGGTGAAACCAAGGATCTCCAGTTCCTTGGTTTTTAGCCCACGACATGTGTTGGTACGACAGTCTTTAAACCGCACACACGCACATGCACACACACACACACACACACACACGCACGCACGCACACACACACACGCACACGTCAACGCCCCACTATTCAGCGCAACCCTACAGCCTGTCCCTTGTTCCTGCGAATCAGAACTAACGGTTCCCACAAAGTTTTAGCAACGAAACCCGTTGCACCGCCTTCCGTCTCTAGTTGAGAGACCGCCTTGCGAGACCACCGACCACCCTAACCCCTAAACAATCCTGGGGGGGGGGGGGGGGGTGCGACGCAACGCAGAACCCAGGACCCCACCATAGCAAAAGCGTAACAGCGACCGAACCCGCCGTACCACGGTCCGCTGTTTGTTGGGCAGGAACACGCGGACGATGGGCTTCTGCGGCGAGCGGGGGTTGGCCCGCGAGGGGTCCATGGGGCACTGGAGGACCGCCAGCGTGTTGGGGGCCGAGGGGAAGCCCCCGCCCCCGCCCCCGGAGCACAAGCCCCCGCCCGGGCAGCCGCCCCCGGCCTGGGCGTCCAGGAGGCCGGGCGCGGGGGAGGAGCAGGACGGCTCGCCTCCGCTTCCCGTGGCCTCCAGCAGCTGCTGCTCTCGCTGCTGGAGGGCGTCCAGCTTACTGGTGTACTCCTCGTAGGCCTGGGGGGGGGGGGGGGGAATAATAATAATACATTCACATTAACATTTAGGGCATTTAGCAGGCGCTTTTACCCAAAGCGACTTAAAATAAGAACAGTTGTCGTGAGAAAGTGAAACAATATAACAATATATATATATAAAAGCTGTAGGTACAGTACGGTACAGTAAGGATGTTCATAGAACCAACAATTGCTAGGTTAACCCATTCCCCGTATGCAACAAAGATATCTAGGATAAGATGCTGCACAACTCAGTACTATAACTAATACATTCAACACAGCACAATCAATACATTCATTTTATTAGTAAAACTCGCCATTTCTGTCAATAAACCGACATCGGCGTTAGCGCGCGTTAGGATTTACATACATTTTGCCATGAAAAGTATGGTCCCAATTTGAAAAACACGGTCCATTCAGTTTAGAGGACTAAACTGTAAACTTAATACATTAACATCTCTGCTTATATCGAGTCACTTTCTAATATTTCACATGTACCTTGTTTTTGAATCTTTGTATTTGGTAATAGTATCTGACATCAATACATCAATACATCCCCATCACCGATACAGTTGCTTGAGGCGATATGGAGAGACGAAATGGTATAAAACAAGGGAAACGAGAGCGGACAACACTCATATCTCTTCCATACCTCCAGGTATATAGACGGAGGATTGTGTTCGCCCCCAAACTTCTCCAAGAGGGCCTCCAAATGCTCTTGAGTCAGCTTTATCATCTGTTTAATGTTCCATATCTGCAAAGAGAATGACAAAACCTTACCAACTGCAAAACATGGGGAGGAAGAAATACATTTCCAAGCTAGCTAGAAGTTAACAGCTTTGTGTTAGCATAGTGAGACCAAAAAGAGGTTCATTCCTTGGTCTCGTTCAGCTGAACGGTCGTCAAGATCAAGCCCAACCCTCTAGTTTACACCTCATTTAAAAAGACTCCCATTATAAATGTTATGTCATAACCTAAAGCATGACAACAGTCAATTGTTCCACCGCTGCCTCACTGCCAATTGGCTGACATCCCTTAGCATTTCCAGGAAGTTGCAGGGCTGGTTACGATATTACCAAAGAAACCGGCAAACAAACAATTAGCATGTGATGTAGCCTGCGTCCGCAGAGCTCAGAGCAGTTGGAGCTACGCACGGGTAAGCTTCTGCCTTCTACTCCCAACAGCCAAAGGAACCAGTAGCCTTATATCAGGGTAGCAGCACCATTTGACATATCATAACCAACGCCAGTGGTCACAAAATCGGGCAGACGATGAAAGCAACAAACCGCCTCTGATGGAAGTTTCATTACACCCTCTCAAACATGGAATAGTAACGCAAGTCACCGTTATTATATTGATGGATCCCCTTGCGGCGACCTATCGACCTAGCCTGGTCACGATTACAGTAATGAAGAGGTCAATGCGTATGCATGTGCTAGCGATGCCGGACCTACAGTCAGAACAGGTTCAGGCGACCGTCAACCTTGCAAATTGTTTCAGTAGGTGCAGAACAGTTAAGGGAAAATATACTTTTTGAAATCCGCTCCAAACAGACCCACACCTAAGTGATTTTTAATCCATAGATCTGTGTTCGCCATCTACAGTAAATGAATGGACGTGAACCACGGTCGATGACAACGTAAACTGTATCGAAGACGGCCTAAGTGAGCAGAACTCATTTGGAGTCAATAGAGAGCACAAGAAGAGGCAAGCCCTGCCATACAATTCCATCTGTGGACCTGCTGCAGAACACGTTTCGTCTCGTATTACAGTCCTAGACGGCCTTATGATGTGCATATGCATGGAACAACTTTAAGTGAGACAGGAGACACAGGAGAAGCACCCCATCACATCCTGAATCAACAATTTGTCTTTCAAGAAATCAAGAAGGCTAGGAGGAAGGACGTATCAACTCAAAGCTATTAAAAAAAAAAAAAAAACTGTGTTCTCATAGCTTTCAATCTTTTGTTTGAGATAATCTCAAGCATTACCATTCGGGAGCAATTATATAGGAATCTCGCCATCAGAATCGCTACCGAAGACGGTGTTGACCACAGAGGAGGTGTGCATTGTGTGCCAACATGCACAATAATAATCTAAATTGAATGGTCAGTCAACGAGGCCTTTTCGGTTCTACAATGATAATGCGCAGGTCTAACCGTTTTTGTTTTTTTTAGGACGATGCTATCTCATGGTCTGCGTGTGCGACCACCGAGGAGAGCGCAGGCTGACGGATTCAGAACTCTTGCGTCTGAGTCTGCGTCGGGGAGGGGGGGTCCCTAATAACGCCTGGGTTCATGTAGGTAAAAGTAGGCAAAACGAGGCTGATTCTTAGCGTTCAAAGAGAGCAGCACGACTCGAGTTAGCCACCACCGTTGTAATGACAGCATCCCTCGGAGACCGGAGGAGTCGCCACTGGATCCCAGTAGAAAAACAAACACAACTTTAGGGGGTGCTTCGGTGATCGGGAAATGGATGTATGTGATGAGGTATACATCGGGCTATGTCAACACGACGGTGCCCGTGCCCAATGCCCGGGTGCCGCGGTAGGGCTGTGTGTTGAAGGCTGTGCACGACAAGGCTGCTACGGTGTGTGTGCGTGTGCGTGTGTGTGTGTGTGTGTGTGTGTGTGTGTGTGTGTGTGTGTGTGTGTGTGTGTGTGTGTGTGTGTGTGTGTGTGTGTGTGTGTGGCTGCAGCCTGCAGTGGGCACTGGAGGAAATAAAGCGGAGTGCGAATGAAATAAAAAGCAGGGCCCGGAATAAACATTGCGTCCGCAGAACAATATTATTTCTCCGTTTGTGTTCCTATCGGTTTGTCCTGCTTAATGTCGGGTCGGGAGGGAGGAGGGGGGTTGCGGGATGGAAACCTACACTCGGGAGAGACGCGAGACGCAGTGTTTGATTGAAAAAAAAAAATGCATTAACATCTTTGTGCATCGTCTCCCCCCCGACCCCCCTGCAATGCATCCCACCCCCCTACCCCCACGATCCATATTACAGCCGGTGTTTCCTGATAGATTTACATCCAATTACCTCCGCTCCCAAGCCCCGTCTCTCCCCGTGAACAGCTCCACTACCCCCCCGGTTTCCCCTACTGCGTCTAGCGGGGTGCCTACCTCTTCATCCTGCGGACATTCAGGTATCCCCACCGAGCAGGTGGAGTCCAGCCCGGCGCCCAGGTCGTGCAGTCCCCGCTCTCGCTCCCGCTCGGCCGGATCGCGGTCCATGGTGTCTCCGTTGAAGACGGACGGTGGCGACTCGGCGCTGCTCAACGCCGCCATTTTAAACTGCGAGAGACTGACTGGAAAATAATAGAAGGGGGAGAGACCGTAGGCAGCTGTACGGGAGGGGGGGGGGGGGGGGGGAGAGACCGTAGGCAGCTGCACGGGAGGGGGAGAGAGACCGTAGGCAGCTGCACGGGGAGGGGGAGAGAGAGACCGTCGGCAGCTGTACGGGAGGGGGGGAGAGACAGTAGGCAGCTGTACGGGAGGGGGGGAGAGAGACCGTCGGCAGCTGTACGGGAGGGGGGAGAGAGACCGTCGGCAGCTGTACGGGAGGGGGAGACAGAGACGCAGGACACACTCGCGGTGCGTGGAGGGTTAACGGGATGGCTTCTGCTCCGCCGTGGATCCACTTTATTGGAGCGGTCTATGACGGTGTTGCATTGGGTTGAATAGATTTTTAAAGACATTCATATTTGTTGTGGATGATTTTTTTATTATTATTATTAGTATACCCCCCCCCCCCCCCCCCCCCCTCCCAGTTTTCCCGTGGTTTAATATGAATTATTACCGATTATTTAGACACTCAAACCATTTCTAAATTAATTTACCTTTCGAATTACTATTCTAAAGGGACTATTAACTATTAACATACAATAACAGCATGTTATGAATGCACGTCAGCCATAAAAAAATAAAAAGCCATAAAAAAGTTTATTTTTTGGGACGATTAATATATTATAAATCACATTAATGCATACAATTTTGCGTGTAAAAGCTGAACTTTAACGTTTTGAATAGATCAATCACAATAGGTCAACGTGGAAATATTGCAGTATGTGTTGTCTATTTTACATGATGAAATCAACATTATGAACTAGTATTTTACTTACTTAATGTGTGTGCATTAGTGCAATACCTTACATGGAATATACAAGCATTTAATATTTTATTGAATGACCTCACTTTTGGTAATTCCCTTACCCAAGTCTGTTAAATAATATAAAGAATTCATTCCATTTTGTTTCAAAAACACACTGCATGGCAATATTGTTTATTTGACATGTTAAAAGCACACATATATACCTCAATATTATTCATGAATACCACAATATACTGTGTGAATGTATGTGCCCACATGTGCAGAATATACACAATGAACACACAAGTCTTATCGATGTGGCTGGACGGCCAACTAGGCAACACACTGGAATCTTCTTCAGAGGTAAAGTCCGAGGCTGCACTCAAGATAGGGTGGCCAGTGACTTGTCTGGTACACAGAGAGAGAGAGAGAGAGTTCTGTGTAGTTCCTTAGGTTCCAGGATGGGCTCACTTCTTCTTGCTCGCCCTCTTCCCTTCGCCCTTCAACGGCTTCCCTTTGCCTCGCAGCTTTCTCAAGCGTCGCATCTCCTCTTTAAAGTCCTCATGTTCGTCTCTGCACAGAGAGGGGGAGAAATGAGGGACTTGTTTTGTTAAGGCTGGAAACGGCCCCGATATGTTTTGTGTTGAAGTATTTCCTAATGTTGTGTCATTTTCAATTAGGTTTTAATGGACGACCCTCAGTTAACATAGGAATCAGCAGGTAAACTCTTCGGTCGAATGCGATGAAACGAATACACTGCCCTTTACCTCGCCCAGAAAACCCAAACACATTCAATGTACACGTGTTCCAACAGCTATCATATACTGTACTACGTGATAACCATCGCATGACAACATGTAAACAAGAGCTTGTATATAGTTCATGGTATTTAAGTTACGTTTTTTTTACTATTTGAGAAAACACGTTTGAGGTCTACATGCATGTAACAGTTAAACGTGCGTTGAATCGGTATTAATATAAGCTAACCATAACTGACTTGTAATCATTCTACCAATAACTGATTTTCCCTCGTTCTGTTACCTGAAAAGTCCCATGAACCTTAGCCTTTGGGTCATGGAATAGTAGACCTTGTGCTTGGGGTACCAGTCGTACACCTCTTTCCTTTGGCCCATCGGCTGTTCCTGGAAGAGCTGAACCACCTTCATGGACTTGGAGTCTGTAGGACGGACAACCTCCCCGAAGATGCGGGCACTCAGGCGCGCCATGCGCACGGCGTAGCTGGAGAGCGAAGCCATACCTGGAAAACGAGATGAAAATTTGCACAAATGTTTTTTAGTTTAGTGTTCTGAAGGATCTAGTGGACATAGTGGTGGACACGTTCAGCATCACACGCAGCAATGAATGGATAAGGCGTCCACTGTAATGCTGCAGGTCATTAGATGAGAGAACCTTACCTGTTGCTGTTGACAATTCTGTTGACAATATAGCGTTTTTTAATCAGATAGTACTACATACTCGTAAAAGAAAACATGGATTAAGCTTGCATGGGCTAACCTTCAAGGACTTTTGCTAGTCAACGCATGTGATTGGTTCAGGAGGCGTTACGTAGGTGACGCAAATAGAGCGCAGTCGACGTAGTGACGTGTTTCCCAGGCGTCCGGCCCTTATACTATTCCTGCGTTTACTTTTGGTCGCACAAAGGTTCCGTGTACCACAAAGGTTCCGTGTACCTCACGTTGAAACCCGTATCGCAGTAATTGTAACAGTGTTATATATATTAGGTAACAAATAAAATAGATCTGTCAACACGGATGAATTGAGGATAAAAAACAACTGTTTAGTGGTTTCCATTTAATATGTGGTGTGGTGATACAATATAGGGTGTGATTTATATAAAATATGTATGACATAATTTCAATGTGTTAGGCCTACTGTAAGTTTCTTATGTCTTCACACTCAATTATCGTTTATATTTGAGGAAAAAGGGGTGATATCTTCGATACAAGTTACAATGTATTGCCACGAGAGGGCGCTACATACAAAGAAACCATATCTATGGAAGAAGCCGTTTTTTCTTTCGATGTATAATGAAGAATCTTCAATTAATTTAGGGCCATTGTCCAACATTTCAGTGTTGTAACGGTGGCCTTTTTTTTTTGCTTTACAATTTGGTCAAATGCTGCACTTCACTACAATGATGGTATGAGTAGACCTTTAAGTATATTGCTGCCTATAACGATGACATAAAATATCCTTGCCAAGGACATTTTTGGTAGCTTGTTATCCTCATTTGGTGGAAAAGTCGTTTGAACTGTATGATTGATAGTTAATTGTATGCATACAAATATATAGGTCTTTCGATTGCGATATTTGACGAGGTATGGGCACGCCTAGGGCATTTCTCACATTTCTTGAGTGTTTGAGTATTCAAACCACATTCAGGCCGTATTTATATAACCAAGTTTGATGCTGGTTTGCTGGTGAAACATTTTCTCGTGCCCACAAGGTGGAGATGTGCCTTTGGCATAATACAACTCATAATGAGCTATCCACCGTCATCATAATCATAATCATAATCACAACCACATTATAAATCTTAAAGGATTCCTCTTAACGCAATATGAGGATGGCAACGTTAGAGAACTCTTCCTCTCCGTAAATGTTTTGGGGCTATGGCCCCTCCATATTATGAGCTAACATAATAATAATTAGAATAATGACAACAATAATAACAGTTGTGAAATTACATTGTTTTAGCTTAAAGGGCTCAAAAGATATGTCCTATCCTCGTTGCATATACAAGGCATATCCACTAATAGCCTATAGCACATATAAATTGCCCAACTTTGTTGGTGTCTATATTATTATTAGGTAATCACAGAGGTATTACCTTATTATGTTTATATCTGATTCTAGTATTATAATATGCACAACTGACAATTTATACGTTAATTAAATTACCTAGCCTAGACCATTTTAAATAAACATTTACTATTATGAAGCATAACAACCTAATCTGATATCTGTAATTTGGCATGCCTTGTAGCCTACTTTTTTTGTAGATAAGGAAAATAAACAGTTTTTTTTATTGATTCAAATATATATATAATATTTATGTTGTCAGGTAGTAGACTCAAGACTTGGGAATGCATTTCAGCAGGCTACCTGTGACCTCAACACACATTAAATGTGAAAGTCATAAAAAAGAAAAAAGAAGGGGGCGCTCTGCGCGTCATAACGCGGAGGTCCAATCAGCGTGCAGCTGCAGGTACGGGCCGATGTCAATCCTGAATAAACACAGCATATTTAATCATCTCTCAGACTATGTTTAGGCCTACTTATACATTGTTTGCGATCCAAACCCCGACTCCACAGGGAGGACCGGTCCACAAGTGGATAAACAACGATCAAATCACCTTGATCAATTTAAATAGATAAAAATACATATTGCGGTTAGATCTGCAGCCGACATCCGATGGTGAGTAGGCCTACGTCATCTTACAATTGACACGGCAAAATAAAGCCAAATAAAGCGGAAAAACACGCGGTTCTCTCGTACAGCCTATCGGTTCTGTCCCGCGGCATTCATTGACCATCATGCATCCTGCTTCATTACAGCGAGGTGGACGCACACGCACACACGCATGCGCGCGCGCACACACACACACACACACACACACACACACACACACACACACACACACACACACACACACACACACACACACACACACACACACACACACACAGGGCGGACAACGCCTCGGTCCAAACGGGCCATCGCCTTACCATTAGCGTGAGGCCTGCATCAACTCCCAAACATACGTTTATCCATTTCATTGCCCTGTCGCCCAATCAGACGAGTGTAGGCTTACATGTTTCGCCCCCCTCCCTCCTCCCCCCACCCCTTCTGTCCCGCGCCATCCAGACAACACGCAACAGCACGAGGAGGGACGCTGAGCCAGGGAGGAGATAAGCTTCCTCCTCTTCCTCCTCCTCCTCCTCCTCCTCCTCCTCTGCTCTCCGCTGCAGACAGACTGCCCAGCAGCCAACAGCCGCGGACTCTATAGCGCCAGGTGTCCGCCTCGGTCGGGCTGGAGGGCTGCTGTTCATCCGCGTACGGTCGTCTTTCGTTCGTCCATACCTCCACGACAACGACAATGCCCTCTCCGTCGCCATCGATCTCGAGCGGGGACGTGAAGAAGCGGAATTCACAGGACTAGTAGCGCGCGTTTGTGTGAGTGTGTGTGTCTGTATGTGTGTGTGAGGGGACGTCAAAAGGGAGCCGTCCTGTCATTCAGTCGAGGGGTTGTGTGTGTCCATTTTTCTTCTTTTTTTTTTCGCTCTTTGGTCGATGAGGTGTCGCTGATGCGGATGCTTTGACGCGAACAGACGCCGCGAGTATGGCTGCCGGGAAGTTATTGCTGTACGCCGGGCTCTCGCTCTCCCTGTGCGCCCTGGGGATGCTGGCCGTGGCGATCTGCTCCGACCACTGGTACGAAACGGACGCCCGGCGCTACCGAGACCGGTGCCGGAGCTTCTCCAACCGCCGCAAGGACCCGGGCTTCATCTACATCCCCAACATCAGCCTGCCGCTGCGCGCGGCCAGCCCGGTGGATCGGGTGGATCGCGTGGAGCGGGTGGATCGCGTGGAGCGCCGCGAGGAGAAGCTGCGCTCGCTGGCCCGCCACCGACGGCAGCTGTTTGCCATGAGCGCCGCGGACGAGTGCAGCCGCCAGTACAACTCCACCAACATGGGGCTGTGGAGCCGCTGCCACCGGCTGGACTTCGACCTGGAGATCGACGATCTCATTCAGAAAGGTACGGAGAAAAGAGATGAACATAATAATAATAATAATAATCGCCCTGGTGTCTAACTGTTATGGAAATGTGCTGCTAGGGAAAACACCTCATACGTAATCGTGTTGGATCGTTTTATAATGACAATAACCTGATTTGTCATTGATTTATCGATTGTTCCGTTTGTTGTGGTGTTCATAAGGGTCATGCCCCCCCCCCCCCCCCTCCTTCCCTCCCTCCCTCCCTCCCATAACGTCATAGGAATGTGTCAGGTTCACCGGATACAAATGGCCGGTCAGAGATGCGTGCGCTGGTCACACACGCGCGCACACACACACACACACACACACACACACACACACACACACACACACACACACACACACACACACACACACACACACACAAACACAAACACACATACAGGAGTGTATGTGTGTGTTGTTCTGCGGAGGCGATGTGGGCAATGTGATGCAACCCGTGCTAAATAATGTTGTGATTCCCGATGTTTCTAAAAACGTATGTTTTTATTTGCCCGAGTGTGAGAGGCTGATGCTGAGAGCGTTGTTCAGCTGTGACGATGGTTTCTTGACCGCAAAACAATGACATAATCACTTTGGAGGTGTTGTGGTGCTGGATACACGACCTATAACCACAACGATGTGGCTCCAACGATGCCTCAGTACGCTCGGCGTTGGAGCGGGAGGTTATGACTATGGTTATAATATATGAACGATTGCAGTGGGTGATGGTATTGGTGATGCTGTCCAAAAAAGGCCTGCTCTCTGTGGTTCAGCTGTTGTTGTGGTCGGGTGTGTATCATCGCTTTAATGAGAACATCTGTGCCGAGCCAAAATAAAATACTATGTGGGCTCGTTGTGGTTATAAGGCGATAGGGAGAGGCTTCAGTAGAGGTTACTTATGGCTACTGGTGTGTGTGTCTCTCTCTCTCTCTCTCTCTCTCTCTCTCTCTCTCTCTCTCTCTCTCTCTCGCTCTCTCTCTCTCCCCTCTCTCTCTCTCTCTCTCTCTCTCTCTCTCTCTCTCTCTCTCTCTCTCTCTCCCCCTCTCTGTCTCCCCCTCTCTGTCTCCCATTCCCCCTCCCTCTCCATCTGGGTCTCTATCTTTCCCCCCCTCTTTTTCTCTCTCCATCTGGATCCCCCCCCTCTCTCTCTCTCGCTTCATCTCTCCCTTCCCCTCCCTCCCTCCCTCTCTCCCTCCCTCTCTCCCTCCCTCCCTCTCTCCCTCCCCCTCCCTCCCTCCCTCTCTCCCTCTCTCCCTCCCTCCCCCCCCTCCCTCCCTCTCTCCCTCCCCCTCCCTCCCTCTCTCCCTCCCCCTCCCCCCTCCCTCCGTCTCTCCCTCCCCCTCCCTCCCCCTCCCTCTCTCCCTCCCTCTCCCTCCCCCTCTCTCCCTCCCCCTCTCTCCCTCCCTCCCTCTCCCTCCCCCTCTTTCCCTCCCTCCCTCCCTTCCCCTCCCTCCCCCTCCCTCCCTCTCTCCCTCCCCCTCCCTCCCTCCCTCCCTCCCCCTCTCTCCCCCCCCTCCCTCCCTCCCTCCCTCCCTCCCCCCCTCACCCCTCGGTGCGTGTCAACACAAAGGGGCCGGGGTGCAGCTGGTAGCTGCTCTACGTGGACCGCCTCAATGGCCTTGATTGCCGACCATCTGCAGCGACAGGCAGACAGTCAGCACTAGCGCTCAGCCGTTTCCAAATGAATGAATGCTCCCATAGTTCGACCCCAAGCCCTCCCCCCTCCCCCCACCCTATCGCATCCCCAAGGCCATAACCCCCACCCCCCGTCTCCCCTCCCATCTTCCCCCCTCAACCCCTCCAAACCCCCAAGGCAAACAGAGTATCCATCATTTGGGACTGCTAAGAGGAGGCTATAGCTAAGAGGAGGCTATAGCTAAGAGGAGGCAGAGGGTAAGAGGAGGCTATGGCTAAGAGGAGGCTATAGCTAAGAGCAGGCTATAGCTAAGAGGAGGCAGAGGGTAAGAGGAGGCTATGGCTAAGAGGAGGCTATAGCTAAGAGGAGGCTATGGCTAAGAGGAGGCTATAGCTAAGAGGAGGCTATGGCTAAGAGGAGGCTATAGCTAAGAGGAGGCTATGGCTAAGAGGAGGCTATAGCTAAGAGCAGGCTATAGCTAAGAGGAGGCTATGGCTAAGAGGAGGCTATGGCTAAGAGGAGGCTATGGCTAAGAGGAGGCTATAGCTAAGAGGAGGCTATGGCTAAGAGGAGGCTATGGCTAAGAGGAGGCTATGGCTAAGAGGATGCTATGGCTAAGAGGAGGCTATGGCTAAGAGGAGGCTATGGCTAAGAGGAGGCTATGGCTAAGAGCAGGCTATGGCTAAGAGCAGGCTATGGCTAAGAGGAGGCTATGGCTAAGAGGAGGCTATGGCTAAGAGGAGGCTATGGCTAAGAGGATGCTATGGCTAAGAGGAGGCTATGGCTAAGAGGAGGCTATGGCTAAGAGGAGGCTATGGCTAAGAGCAGGCTATGGCTAAGAGCAGGCTATGGCTAAGAGCAGGCTATAGCTAAGAGGAGGCTATAGCTAAGAGGAGGCTATAGCTAAGAGGAGGCTATGGCTAAGAGCAGGCTATAGCTAGAAGGAGGCTACAGCTTAGCGGAGGCTACCGCTAAGGTGGATCCCAGTTAGCATGTCATCCATGACGAGGAAACTCGAAAGAGTTAGCGAACGTGAGAATCAAAACGGATGCTATGGTTACGTAGCATTGCTGGGGTTTTCTGTTTTTTTTTTATTGGCTGTTGGTGAACGGTTTGGCAGCGTATAATAGATAAATGGGCCATTGAGGTGCACTGACAGAATTGTGTTCATATCGGTATCAGTCGGTGGAATTACGTTTATTTTGCGCCATTTCCTCCTCAGCTTTGTATCCGAAAAACATCTGCGGTTCACAATGACGTTGAGCAA